>NC_087209.1:82465566-82475566 GCF_015104395.2 Macrobrachium nipponense
GAGGTGTATCGAACTGGCGGCCATTAAATAATTGCACTCGCTGCTTTATTTAAATTACCTTTCAACTCCCACTGGAACCAGTACATTTACGGTGACGTCATTAGTCACGCCCCATCGAAGGAGGTGTTAGAATTAATTCCAGCTCAAACAGGTGCGACAATGGACGTGGTCAACCAATGAAGAAAACCAGAAGGCGGTAACAGAAAAAGTCCGTCTACTACTGGAGGAGGGACTTCTTTGAAGAGAGGTCGACAGAAGAAGCAGAGAAAGCAGAAAAGGAACAAAGCATCTGAGGTGGGGTTGTAGGCCTTACCAAGCCGCGGGTAAGGAAGGCTTCAACATCAACACTTCTCCTCAACACCTCAAGATAATCCAAATTTGTATGGTTTCTTATACTTGTGTATATATCGCTAGTGTGAATGAAGTAAGAAAAACTTAGTTATGCTTATCTAAGCATACTGAGACTACAAGTACCCAGAGACTATAAAAATCAACAATAAAAATATAAAAGACTACAATACACTGGTGGCCTACAAATAAATAAAGACTAAAGAATAATAAAACTCCCTTACAAAGGTGGTAGCTGAAAGAACAAGTAATAAAAAAGGCAAGTGTATGACACGGAAATTGAATCGCATGTATTAATCTCTCCGCTTGTAAGGATTTGATTTCATAAGTTTCCCCTGTAAAATATAATTCCAATGCTGGACATTGTGCAAGAATAGGTTCTACGCCTTGTTTAACATGGTTTTAGCGGTTTATGGGGTTCACAGTCTATAAAGTGTTGGAATTCTTCATAATATTTTCGCTAATTAGGTCATGCATTAGCTGCCCTGCAGTCTTAGATAATGTTTCACAAGCATGTCCAGCAATTAATTGAAATGTATGGCAAAACATTTCAACACAAATTCTTCTCTTTCTTCAAATTTTCGCCATCAGACGCATAACCAACGATGTTTTTCTATCCAATACCTTCCTCTCAAAGGTTTCTTCTAGCAACTCAAAAAGTACCTTGGCAGTTCCATCATTAATAGGGATCAAACGGTAAAACCGAGTTACTAGTTCTGATGTGTTGGTATTCAAATATCTTAAATCAGCACAGAACGTCTTGTTCATTTTATGTCAGTTGTTTTATCACAAAGTACCGAGCTAGATGTAGCGATATCCTTCATTAGTATTTCATGAGCATATGGAAATAAACATTCAGTCCATAGGTACTTTAGTATGGTTACATGTCATTTTTTTTTTTTACCTGTTTTCAATCACCTGCCACAAAATTTTATGTGCCCAGTGAATCTTCAAGGCAATTAAAAGAAAGATTTTTCTAACTGCCATTGCAACAGCATTCAATTCTGCTTTAATCCTACAGTCATCTTTTAGTTCAACAAACGTAGTTATTAGTTGATTTGCAGTCACTCCTTTAGCAAAATGCATATGAGAATCTGATTTCGTGTGACCGATGAGTTCCGATTTTCCCGCCACCGAATCCTTATCACAATCATTGCAATGAGCCTTTCCTTCGTGCTTTCCACTGGCTAACCATCCTAAAGCGGAGCTCTCCTTTTCTTTCTTGTATCCTTGGGCACGGTAACCATTTTCTGTTACTGTAGGTATAATTCCAGAAATCACAAAATAACTTCTATGTGATCTAATAATAATAAAGCTCCTCTTACAATCCTTCTCGGGAGCTGGCTAGACTGAAACTAAACTGAAATTCAATAGTCACTATTCTGAACCTGAAACGGATGTACGTTAGAATTAGCAATTAAAGTTTTCATAACGAGTTTTTTAATATAACTATAGTCATGTTGAGTTGTTAAATATTTTCCACAATCGCTAGTTATAATAATAATATTATTTTTGTTTTTTTATCTAGAATATTGAAGAAAAAAATTATGAAGAAAAATAAGCAAAATTCCCCTACATCCCCCTACACAAAGGTCATTTACCTCTCTCTCTTTGTCTGTCTTTTTTTATCTTTTGTTCTTCCTAACATCCCGTCTAGTCTCTCTCTACTTCCTGTCCCTCTCAATCTCTCTCTGTCAACCACCTTCTAAAAAATTTGTAAGGTAACTAAGTCTTACGGGTCACGACCAGCCCCGTTTCACGGGTAGAACCAGCTTCGTTTCAGGAATCCCTTCTCACACCCCACCCCTTTTACGGGGGGGGGGGATGAAATCCCATTATAGAAGCACGCGTGTATTTGGATGCGATCCTAGTTCAAAATTTCGAAGCAATCGGTGAAGAATATTCGGAGATTTAAGACTTTGAACAAACGAATATTTACATTTTAACTTATATATATAGATATACACTAAACTGGACCACTTGCACAATAACATTAATGCAGTTAATAACTAGAACTGATTTAAGTACAATAGTTTCTAACAGAGATTTTTGCTTATAAAAAGGTTTACAATCTTTCTAAGGCTTTCCTATCCTCACCTTGTGGTAGCTGTAAAGATACTACAGAAGACGAGGATGGAATAGTCCTTGAAAGCTTTTAGCCTTAATTAAATTTACCATCACACTACATATTGTTCAAATGAGGTCCTATTATTAATATATATATATATATATATATATATATATATATATATATATATATATATATATATATAGGTATATATATATATATTAGTTTTATATATATATATATAAATATATATATATATATATATATATATATATATATATATATATATATATATTTATGTATATATATATAAATAAAGGTATTTTTTTCCTTCGTGGAAAAAAAATAAAAAATTTACCTTTAATTTATACAGAGCATCACGTTTTTATATACTTCGGTGATCAAAAGTTATTCATACATATATATATATTATATATATATATATATATATATATATATATATATATATATATATATAATATATATATATATATATATATATATATATATATATATATATATATATATATATATATATATATATATGTATGTATAAATATATATTAAAATAGGAAGTTTCAAATTCATTTGAAAATTTTAAAATTTCTTGTTACCTATTATGTAAGTGCTTTAGAGATTTAAGTTTAATGATCTTATGCAGGTACTTTAAATTCACTTCATAGAGTATTACCTTTCTATTTTTAATTCAGAATCCACCACTGGAAACATATCACTTGGAAACAGAAATCTGAAGGCATAAAGAATTAAATTTTTCTTTGAAAAATATAAAAAAAAGCTGTATGTTTAAAATATTAAGCCTAATATTATGCCATAATATTTGGCATAACTACGCATCTTCTGATGGATCTAATTGTAATGCTAAATACTTCAGCAAATTTGGTTAGATAGCATATGTCATCAAGACAAACAAATAATGTAATCAAATGAAGACACCTGACAGATTTTTATTATTCATTTTTTTTACCTTCCAGTCCGCTGGTCGCAAATGAAACTGTCGTAATGAAATATAAATTTTCCCCAAAAGTTTATGTATGTTTTAATAATTTTTTCATGTAATATATTCATTGATGTTTCACAGCAATGGGTCGTCTGGTTCATGGAAATTGAAGTTTTAAAGGCCAAACGTCCGGGTTAAAAAAAAAAAAAAAAAGAACACAAAAATATAATGAATCTTGTACACAGTGTGATTGGATGTCGGCTCGCTTGGAATTCAAGAAAACACTGAACCATAGCCAACCTTTTGCAACAATAATTTCATACAGGAAGCGAAGCCAGAGAAATGGAGTTGAGATAAGAGGAGTGAAAACTGCGTGTTTGAAGAACAAATACCAGGAATTCCAGGAGATTTGTATTTCAGTGAAAGCAGAGATCGCATATAGCAGTTCGCTTTTTATAAATACATGGTATGATTATAAAAAAAAAAAGGTTGAATCGTATAGTTTGCAGTAGAGTCGCAGGATTGATAAGCGGATTCTATATAGAGAACTGATGAGGCTGGAAGTAAGATATTGCAAATTTGTAATAATACGAAAAGTTTCTAAGTAGGTGTGTAACCCTTCCTTTGTGGCAGTGAATTCTGAATGCTGGAGGCAAATGAACAAAAAAAGTTGTGGCTCTTCAAATGAATTGGTGCTTTGTAGGTATAAAGATATTTTGCAACTCATATAACGAAAATTTTATGCAAGTAGCATATTCTTCAGTATATATGCTAAGAAAAAATAGTAAGCAACTAAATTTCTTTTGTCCGTGTGCCTGTGTGTGGTGTAAGTGTAGCTAACAAAGATTTAATTTCTTTTATATATGATACACATAGTTCACCAGTGAAAGAAAACTAATTATAAACCATATCGCAAAAATATATCTTAGTCTACTTCCCCATTACGATGAAAATCCTTTAATAATTTCATTTACTTTTTCTGTTCACTGTTCTTTTATTGCAAGGGAATATTATTCCTTTAACGACGTTACTTAATGAAATATTCCAATACTAAACAAATATTCTCATAGCACCTGTTATCACTCGCTTCAGTGTATGGTTAGGACGGCAGCTTCTTCAAGCCACTAGTTTCAACTGCACTGATTATTTTTCCTTCTAAAATGAATGAATATGATATTGGATATTATCCTTCGAAATTCAGTAAACTTTACTTACATATGATTATGATGATTCAGATTATTATCAGTGATTCCCGTTGTTTCCTTTCAAGATGGGACATTGTCATGCACAATAGCTAATGGAATTGTGTTTATCTAGGAAGCGAAATATCTTCTTACAAGTTTTCTACTCATTTACTTATTATTCGTCTGAACTCACACACACATTATTCGTCTGAATACACACACACACACACACACACACACACACAAAATATTATCTGCATACACTCAGCTGAAGCACATCGTGAAATGTCTCTCAGTATCCAAAAGCTTTCCATTATCTTCAAGATTACTGAAATTATAAGATTTTTAAATCCATAAAAAGACATACGGAATATTCAAGTTTTTTTTTATTTATTTATTTTTTTTTTTTCCAGAGAAACTTCCGCGTGGAATATCGAATTTCGACTGCCGAGATTTCGGAGTTAAAGGAAGGGTTACACACCTACTTAGAAACTTTTCTATTATTACAAATTTGCAATATCTTACTTCCAGCCTCATCAGTTCTCTATATAGAATCCGCTTATCAATCCTGCGACTCTACTGCAAACTATACGATTCAACCTTTTTTTTTTTATAATCATACCATGTATTTATAAAAAGCGAACTGCTATATGCGATCTCTGCTTTCACTGAAATACAAATCTCCTGGAATTCCTGGTATTTGTTCTTCAAACACGCAGTTTTCACTCCTCTTATCTCAACTCCATTTCTCTGGCTTCGCTTCCTGTATGAAATTATTGTTGCAAAAGGTTTGGCTATGGTTCAGTGTTTTCTTTGAATTCCAAGCGAGCCGACATCCAATCACACGTGTACAAGATTCATTATATTTTTGTGTTCTTTTTTTTTTTTTTAACCCGGACGTTTGGCCTTTAAAACTTCAATTTCCATGAACCAGACGACCATTGCTGTGAAACATCAATGAATATATTACATGAAACATTATAAACATACATAAACTTTTGGGGAAAATTTATATTTCATTACGACAGTTTCATTTGCGACCAGCGGACTGGAAGGTAAAAAAAATGAATAATAAAAATCTGTCAGGTGTCTTCATTTGATTACATTATTTGTTTGTCTTGATGACATATGCTATCTAACCAAATTTGCTGAAGTATTTAGCATTACAATTAGATCCATCAGAAGATGCGTAGTTATGCCAAATATTATGGCATAATATTAGGCTTAATATTTTAACATACAGCTTTTTTTATATTTTTCAAAGAAAAATTTAATTCTTTATGCCTTCAGATTTCTGTTTCCAAGTGATATGTTTCCAGTGGTGGATTCTGAATTAAAAATAGAAAGGTAATACTCTATGAAGTGAATTTAAAGTACCTGCATAAGATCATTAAACTTAAATCTCTAAAGCACTTACATAATAGGTAACAAGAAATTTTAAACTTTTCAAATGAATTTGAAACTTCCTATTTTAATATATACATACATATATATATATATATATATATATATATATATATATATTATATATATATATATATTATTATATATATATATATCTATATATATATATATAATATATATATATATATATATGTATGAATAACTTGATCACGAAAGTATATAAAACGTGATGCTCTGTATAAATAAGGTATTTTTTCCACGAAGGAAAAAATACCTTTATTTATATATATATACATACATAGATATATCTATTATATATATATATATATATATATATATATATATATATATATATATATATATATATATAAATATATATATATATATATACATACATATATATATATATATATATATATATATATATATATATATATATATATATAAGATTAATAATAGGACCTCATTTGAACAATATGTAGTGTGATGGTAAATTTAATTAAGGCTAAAAGCTTTCAAGGACTATTCCATCCTCGTCTTCTGTTAGTATCTTTACAGCTACCACAAGGTGAGGATAGGAAAGCCTTAGAAAGATTGTAACCTTTTTATAAGCAAAAATCTCTGTTAGAAACTATTGTACTTAAATCAGTTCTAGTTATTAACTGCATTAATGTTATTGTGCAAGTGGTCCAGTTTAGTGTATATCTATATAAGTTAAAATGTAAATATTCGTTTGTTCAAAGTCTTAAATCTCCGAATATTCTTCACCGATTGCTTCGAAATTTTGAACTAGGATCGCATCCAAATACACGCGTGCTTCTATAATGGGATTTCATCCCCCCCCCGTAAAAGGGGTGGGGGTGAGAAGGGATTCCCTGAAACGAAGCTGGTTCTACCCGTGAAACGGGGCTGGTCGTGCCCGTAGACTTAGTTACCTTACAAATTTTTTAGAAGGTGGTTGACAGAGAGAGATTGAGAGGGACAGGAAGTGAGAGAGAGACTAGACGGGATGTTAGGAAGAACAAAAGATAAAAAAAGACAGACAAAGAGAGAGAGAGAGAGAGAGAGAGAGAGAGAGGATTGGTATTAGTGAGAAGAAAAATGGAAAGAGACAGTGACTGTAGGAGAGAGAAAGAGTAAGAGAAAGGAGGGAGAGGGAGAGGAAGAGAGAGAAAAAAAGTCAAAGTTAAATATATCTTAGTTTAACCAGACCACTGACCTGATTAACAGCTCTCCTAGGGCTGGCCCGAAGGATTAGATATTTTTACGTGGCTAGGAACCAATTGGTTACCTAGCAACGGGACCTACAGCTTATTGTGGGATCCGAACCACATTGAATCGAGAAGTGAATTTCTATCACCAGAAATAAACTCCTCTGATTTCGCGTTGGCCGAGCCGAGAATCGAACTCGGACCACCAGATTGGTAGCCGAGTGCGAAGTCCACTCGTCCAACGGGGAACTTAGGGAAGAGAGAGATAAAGAGACAGAAAGAAAAAGTAAAGTGGGTGTTAAGTAAGAGAAAGATGGAAAAAGTGAGTGAGAGAGAGAGAGAGATAGAGAGACAGAGAAAGATAGTGTAAGAGAAAGGAGCTTTCTCTTTTCATTTTTTTCCATTTAACCAGACTGAGACACAGCAGCATATATAAATATATATATATATATATATATATATATATATATAATATATATATATATACACACACACATATATATATATATATATTATATATATATATGTATACATATATATATATATATAATATATATATATATATATATATATATATATATATATATATATATATATATATCTATATATATATACCATATATACTATATATATATATATATATATATATATATATATATATATATATATATATATATATATATATCTATATATATATATATATTGCTACTTTCAAAACGCATATATCCCCTATTTGACTGTTATAAAAAGTTTATATATAGATATTGCAACATTTTTTCAGATTCCTAGCTAGCTTAGAATTAGGATGTTTAAAATGTGTGTTCAAATTCTTCATAACATAATATAAAAAGAATATATAACATAGTAAAGAAAGAGATAGAGAATAACTTTGTCCATTCGAAACTAGGATTGTTTCCCTATTATGTCAACGCCTTACGATAAGAGACCTCAAGGTCTTCGTTGTGTTTTGGGAATTCTGTCATCACATCTGATAGGGACTTTTGCTGGAGTCTGTTTCGCTCGAGTCATGTCTTTGTTGAGCAGATTCGTTTGATATGCGTACATCTTTGCCAAAACCACGTGCAGATTTCACAGTTTGTCTGTAAAGTTACGTTACTATTAAAAGCTTCTAGAAAGAATTGCATCATCTTTTGTGTCCCAATACGTTTTGTGTCATCTCCATTGTCCAACTTTCAAAAGGAAGAGTTTTCCTTACATCTTAGAACCGTGTTACGTTCAGACATCTCTCTTTCTCTACAACCTATAGAAGTTAGAGGAGAACCCTTTAGCAAAGTGATTATAGACATGGTTGGACTGCTGCAAAGACAAAGAGAGGAAATGAGTATTTGTTAACATTAATGTGTCCCGTGACAAGATATCCAGAGGCAATCCCTGTTAGAAACATATCTGCCAAGATAGTTGCTGAAAAACTTGTGGAATTTTTCTCAAAGTTTGGTATACCAGAAATAGTACAAATTGATAGAGGAACCAACTTTATTTCCAAGTTATTCCAGGATGTGATGAATCTGTTAGGAGTGAAACAACAGTTATCCACTGCCTATCATCCAGAAACTCAAGGGGCCTCGGAGAGGTTCCACCAGACATTGAAAAGTATGCTGACAAAGTATTGTTCTGAGTCAGGAAGAGAATTGGATGTTGGTTTACCATTAATGTTGTTTGAAGTTAGGAGTGCTTATCAAGAAAGTATGGGATGTTCACTTAATGAAATGATATTTGGTAGAGATATGAGAGGACCGTTGAAGATTCTCGCAGAAAATTGGGAAGAAAATCCAGAGGAAATCCAAGGTGAGTATGTGAAGAACTTAAGGAAAAGGTTGAAAGAGATTAGAAAATTCTCTTTAGAAAATTTGAAAGTGAGTCAAGAGAAAATGAAAAGGAGATTTGATGCTAAGACAAAGCTAAAAAGTTTTATTGTTGGTCAACAAGTGTTAGTTTTTCTTACCTGTCAAGAGATTTCCCCTCACTAACAAATTTTAAAATCCTTATAAGATAATTCAGAAGTTAAGTGATAGAACTTATGTGATTGAAACACAAGAAAGAAGAAGACGGCAAAGGAAGATACTTGTGAACCTCTTGAAACCTTATTTCTCAGAAACTAAAACTGAAACTGTGTCAATAACACAAACAACTTCATCTACAGAAGACGATGATGGCTACGAATTGGGAGCTGGAAGCAAGATGAATAATTCTTCAATTTTGGAAAATTTAGAGGATAAGTTGAAACATCTGAGTGTTGAACAAGGTGAAGATTTAAGTGAAGTAATTAGAAGTTTCCCAGAAATTTTTGCAGATGTGCCTAGGCGTACTGATCTGACCAAGCATGAAATCAAGATTCAAGAAGATGGAAAACCTTTCAAGCAAAGAGCCTATCACTTATCACCGTATCATCGAGATGCTTTGAAGAAAGAAGTTGATTATTTGCTGCAACATGGATTAGCAGAACCCAGTTCAAGTCACTTCAGTTCTCCGTGTGTGTTAGTGAAGAAACTAGATGTTCATTTAGAATGTGTATTGATTATAGGAAACTGAATTCTATCAGTGTGGCTGACAATTATCCTTTGCCTCTTATAGATCAGTTACTTGATAATATTGGGCAAGCCATGTTTGTTTCCAAGATAGACTTGTTGAAAGGATATTAACAAATTCCCTTAGATGAGAATGCCAAGTTATTACTCCTTTTGGACTGTATCAGTATGCTGGTCTGCCGTTTGGTCTGATGAATGCACCTGCAACATTTCAATGAGTGATAGATCAACTGCTAGGATCGATAGAAGGAGTAAGTGTATACCTGGATGACATAGGGATT
>NC_087209.1:82480566-82483066 GCF_015104395.2 Macrobrachium nipponense
GCTAGATACTTTCAAATTGATAGATAGTTAAAAAAAAAAACACATTTAGGTATAGAGTAGTTAGAAACAAAACGTCGGTAGAGGGGGAAGAGGTAAGATTGGGTATACATGGCAGCGTGTCTAGACTGTAGAGTGTTACTTCAGTGAAAGCGGCAAATCCTGCGAAGGACGAGGAAAACCAAGCACTTACTGTTGGGAAAAAGATGATCACAAAATAGACTGGGATTTTTTTTTTTTTTTTGTACACACACACAAACAAAACAGCCAGACTGATTGTAGAGAATGCCTTCATGACATATACAAACAATGCAATGGCAGGCAACACTGGAAATGGATTTGAAGACAGCCTATCTAGGAGAATCATATACTCAACAATAAAGAAGACGGGAAAAATGCACACCAGAAAGGAGCCACAGGCACAGAAAGGCTAAGGTCACGAGTGCAGGACCAAACAGGAGAAGAAGGTTAATCAAAGGTTCTAAGATGCCAGCACACAGAATTGGGAAAACAAAGGTTTTAATCCACTCCCCCACGCACATATAGTAAATACAGCTGGACTACTTGTCCAGCCATTCTGCGGATACTTGACAGTGAAGACTGTTAGCCCTAGAAAGGTTTGGTAGTTAGGAGGAAAGAATATGAGCTTGAACTGTAGTCACAAAACACAGATTGAAAGAACGATACAAGGTTTATGATGGAAAGGAAAATTCTCCCGCTAAGCTCAGTATAGCTTTAGAGATTTGGAAGGGTGCAGGTACCCCGCTGCAAACAATTACAGATTCAAACAAATTGTATAAAAACAAAAAAGAAATCAGCTTACAGAAGGGAGGAGTAGAAGCCATAAGAGGAATGTGAGGCAAAAATTAAAAGCCTTTTTTTATAATCTTCCAAATGCTTTGAAGTTATCAAAAGAGGCAAGACAATCTGGCAAGCAAAATAAAATGTAAAACATGCCAACGCAAAAGTACTTCTCAAATTACCACCGGTTATTATCAGTTCCACAATTTCCTCCTCATCTTTGTGGGGTGGAATGAAACCAATCTCGGGGGACTCGGTTCTGTCCCGAAAATCCTGTATATTTCTGTTTCTCTCCCTGAGCAGTGATTTAGACACTATCTAATATGCATTTCACTCGCCTTAAGCCATTTGTTTTTTCTTTTTAATAACTTCTTAAAGAAGAGTCGGATCAGTATGAGATTTTGGCAGCCTTTTTCACAGCCTGCCGTATTTTTTTTTTTTTTTTTTTTTATCTTAGTACAGAATTACAAATAAATAGTTGTCAGTTTGTCCTGGAAAATGAAGAGAAATTCCAACTTCGATAATAGCAATTCGATCGAAATTCTTTGTGACGCAACACTGATGTTACTATACTCTCCATCAATCCACCTCTCTCTCTCTCTCTCGAAAATCCTACTCCTCGGCACTGGTCTCTCTCTCTCTCTCTCTCTCACGGAAAATACGGCCACTTGAACCTTGATTTATACTTTAAAAAATTACGTGTAAGTTGTACTGTATATTTTCTTTTAAGAGTTACAGATAGATAACGTGAAAGTGCAGTAAGGCAACTATGATCTGAAAAGAATTTTTTTGCAGCAGAGTAGTTTGGTGGTTTTTCTGTGTTTCATGTTTTCTTCATTTAACGACATAGGCTATACACGGCCCGTAGGTGTAGTGGACCTGAACAATTATCCTTTAATTGTCCATGGGGCTGAAGGTTTGCCGTTGCATTGAGACTTTTCCCCTCGTATAAGAAGAAAGCAGCCAGTCCTTAGATCAGTTTGAATAGGTGACTGAAAGTTACCGAGGCGCAGCAACCACTTCATTCACTGACATCTAAGAAGAAGAGGAAGGTCGCTTATAGAAGAAGAATGGCCAGATTAAAATTAGCTTTGACAGCACCTGAAGTGCAAGGTCCCCTAGGCCGATATCAATGTCCTCCCCTAACCTTTCAATCAAGGGTTCGGAAACTGGGTGGAAATTCAAGGGGAGAGAGAGAGAGAGAGAGAGAGAGAGAGAGAGAGAGAGAGAGAGAGAGAGAGAGAGAGAGAGAGAGGTAAAGGAGATGTGTGGATGGGGCTGAACAGTGACGTTTTCGTGACATCAAAATCACTCGCTCAGATTGGTATCATCGTTGTTTGAATTTCTCCTAATTTTCAAGAAGAAACTGACTTAACTGCTTACTTTTGATACTGCACTATGCTAAACAAAATTAGGGCATATTGTGAATAAGGCTCTGCCAAAATCTCATACTGAACCGACTATTCTCTAAGAAGGAATTAAAAAAAAAAGATGACTTAAGGCGAGTAAAATGCATAGTAGTTGTTAGTCGATTCGAGGGAGAATGACAGAAGAGAGAAAAACCACGAGTCTTGAGTGTTTATTGTTCCGTCAAAATATTTACTATGAGCGCGAGGAAAACTGGACTAGATTTCCGCACACTACTGAGGTAAAAACATTCATAATTTATCTCTAACATTCTCTGCAAGTAATGTTACATGGA
>NC_087209.1:82488066-82510144 GCF_015104395.2 Macrobrachium nipponense
CGGGAGAAAGACACAAACACACACACACGGGGTATAAAAAAAAAAGAAATCTGATCGGTTAATATCGTTGTAATGAAGACTGTTGTCTCGCTTGTAATATAAGTTTGTTTATTAAGGTTCCATTTAACTTTCGGCCAAGACGTTATCTTACCACCGTGTCTCTTATTATATATCGGTCATATTCATTACACAATACTTAAAATGTATCAACATTTTAAAGTTATATTGGTATTGCCGAAATTCACGAACACCATAACAGGATATTTTAACCTTATCACGTAAGCCAAGTTTACAGCATCGGTTGCTGTGCGTTTCCTACAAATTCTACAATAGGAAGCTATAAAGAGAAGCTAAGCAGCACTTGATTCTCTCTCTCTCTCTCTCTCTCTCTCTCTCTCTCTCTTTTTACTAGCTAACTTCTCTCTCTCTCTCTCTCTCTCTCTCTCTCTCTCTCTCAGATATACTAGCTAACTTAGTGACCTGATGCCACCTAGAAAAACCCCTGCGCTCAGTATGCAGTTCCGGTATGTCATTAGTGTATTCAGAAGAGGATCAGTGACCCAATAATATTGAAGATTGCCCTTCCTGACAATACCCATAAGCATAACCAGAGCAAAGAAATTTCTCATCTCTGATACTGTAATGTCATACCACTCTTGTTCCCTTCAGTGTTCGCTTGCTATATTACCTCATTTCATAACATGAAATCAACGATTGGATCTCTCTACAGTCAGTTCCGTTATAGAATCATTAAAAACAGAATAAAAAAAACTTTATTCCTGATATACTTCCATTAAAATCGAAGGTGTGCGGCAAAAAATGGTCACCACCAATCCTTTGCCACACAGAATTAACTGGTTTGACATTTCTGACAACCTCCTACGCCACCCTTAACACCACCACCCCCCCTCCCCCCGCGCAGTTCATACAAATAGAAGACGAGCAGTGCAAACGTCCAGCTAGACCTCTAATAAGGCACTAAGTAGTACAGAAACAATATCGATACAATTTGCTATGAAGGCG
Source organism: Macrobrachium nipponense (assembly GCF_015104395.2). NCBI lineage: Eukaryota > Metazoa > Arthropoda > Malacostraca > Decapoda > Palaemonidae > Macrobrachium > Macrobrachium nipponense. The sequence goes on from NC_087209.1 coordinate 82,489,090, forward strand.
CGCAAATTTAAAAACTTAAGAACGTCACATGACGTAGACAACATGTGAGGGACGACTTCTGCAAAACGTCATATGACGTGGTTGACCTTTTAAGGTTTAACTGTTGTTTTTCTAGAATTATGTATGCACTGATATATTATAGACTATATATTTCGTTGACCTCAGGTGATAGGTGAAGTCATTTGGGCTTTCCTTAAAGTGGCTGACATAAAAAGAGTATCATCTACTGAATTGACAGTTACCTTTTAAAATAGCCTACAGAGCATATGACCCCTATACGTCCAAAACATATGCCACATTTTTACACTTGTTCATATAACTTGAGTTTTAACCAAAGATACTACATTGAAAATATCAGTAGGATATAAAGTAATACATTTCAAATAATGGAAACTATTTTAATAGACTCCAAGAAGCTAATAAGCGAAAATAAGCAGCGGAGTATCATATCTGTATCGGCCACACCAGTGAACAAAGCATACAGGTAAGGCAATTTGCCAATACTGCTACCGACCTCACTGCATGAAAACAGTGCTCGGCGAGTCATTCAGTTCTATAATTTAATACTGTTAACAAGAAACGGTGATTAAGAAGACATCAAAAACATGTGGGGCCCGAGTAAGTAGGAAAGTTTACTGCAACACTCTCAATATTGTATGGAGGCATTATGCCATTTTTTTTTTACAGATATTTCGAATGTTATATCATGAATATCATGGTTATAATAAAAACTTGTTGTGAATTATGTTTATTAAAACATATAATCAAATAACTAGTGAGAACAAAATGAGAACATTTTATGTCCTATTACAAAACATATAACATTCATATTATACAATCTAATACCTTGACCATTCCCTCAATCTGTTGGTCATCGAATGAACAAGGTTGAAAATATGCTACGGTCTCCGTCTGAGAGTTTCCCCACTGAGAGTTCATGTGAGCCATGAGTTGCTGTGTTGTTCTCTCATGTTCCATTGTCCATGTGTTCACCATCTGGGCCCACACGTGTTACATCACATTCATATCTGCTCCTTTGCTCAGCCATTCAAGAAGAAGCAGGTTATCCTGTCCGGCAAACCACTCTTGAACAATGCGAGCAGTGTGAATGGGACTCCAGTTGTGCATGAACAGGATGGGCCCTGGTGGGAAGGGAAAATTCCTTCTTGTAACGAAGGCAAGAAGGAGGTTTGCAGCAGCTCAACATACTTAGCTGCTGTAAATCGTCCCTCGATACGGAACACATCACCCATGCCATGCAGGCACACCCAGGCCCATACGTTGCAGATGACATGGCCTGATCGAACCACCTCAACGATGTTACAGGGTTCATATCTGAATGAGAGAGAAAAATGGGGGTGTATAATATAAATCATAATATACCTTTGGAGAATTTAAATTCTCAGTGATGAACAACGCTGAAAGAATTCTATTGTCTAATTATTTATTTAATTATATTTGAGGAAAAAGAACAAATGATGCCACTGTCCCCTACATAATACTTATCTCAGAAATAGCACTCTTATTTATGTTTACTCCCTTTATATATTTTGACAGTCCACTTCCGTGGAAAAAATCTGAAGATTAATAATTAATATAAAGAAGAAAGGAATTGATAATTGATGCAAGTAATGATTTTGCTTATCATACCAAGTTCTATTTGTTCGCCAACAATGCAGCTTCCCATGTGATGTGGACGAGAAGCACTTCTCGTCAGTAAAGATGACCTGGCCCCAAAAGTCCAAACCCTTATCAGCATGACGTTGGGCAAAATCAAGCCTTCCCGCCTTATGTCGCTCCGTCAAGAGCTCCTTCATCGCTGGAGTTCTGTGATGAATCCCAGCAGCGTGGAGTCTTTGTCGTACTGTCATCGATGACACTTCTGATCCAAGGTCTTCATGGATGGCCTCGGCGTTGGTTAAGGGTTGCTCTCGAGCCGCCCTGATAATGGCGTCATCCTCAGCTGGGGTGGTTTTCTGTGGACCCCCTGGCCTAGCTAAGAGAACATATTATCTTAAATGTTTAACTTATAATTTACATAACATCGCAATCTATTCTAGATTCTTCGAATTTTGTACTCGATGGATTGATCATAATTTAGTAAACATGGCCGTATATTTTTGGTATCAAAAGCATATCAAATGGAACGTGATTACATATTTCCATAATATTCTCAATTTGGTTGGTGGTTATAAAAACTGTAAATCATTCTTGAGCCATCACTGAAATTACATTTAATATATTTAAACTATAGCTTTCATAAGACGCACAATGACTGTGACGGGGTGGGCACAAATAAAATGCTCTTATAGGCTTAATTTTACCGAGACATCTCAATCGACTATCTAACTTTGTTTATGGTTGAGGTCGGCAAGGGCCAACCACCCACCGGTGTAGAATTATGGAGGTGCACCTGAAATATTACTGTGGTGTTGGAATGGCTGTGGATATCTGTAGCCTAACCAAAATTATAATAGCGAGACGAAATACTTTTAAGAAAAAAACTTTCTCTTTAAATAAGCAAGATTAAATAACCATGGACAATGTAACATATCCACCAATCAACACAATAAACATACTAACAATTTACTTATGCAAATCATAAGATGTTAACGATAATTTCTGCAGGTCTAAAATATTTTAGATATGTTTGTTTTGTATTTGTACTAAAGGTAATATAAGTTACAAATTACAATTGTTGCAGAAATTGACTGTAAAAGGACACCAAACTCAAGTATAAACTCTTTACAACTATCTGCATTTTTTTCAGGAAATAGGTGTGCGAAATGTAATTGAGTAATAAATTTCATATACGTATTACAATTTTGAAATATTGAAATTGTGAAATTATACTAATGATTGTATTTGATATTGTTCCCCATCTTGCAATTAAAGTTGTAATTGTAATTCGATAACAGGTCAGGTAATTATGATTCTAATTGTAATAGACATAAAGCAGACGTAATTACCCCTAACCTGCTTATATTACATAGAGTATGCGACAGTAGCTACTTCATACGAAATGGATGAGCATAAAAATAATGGGAACAAAAATAAAAATTTTTTTATGTATACATGGGAGAAAACTGATTAGAAATTGTGATTTTTCCACTGCACTTCGGCTTCTCTCGGGGCACCTGTGAATTGTTCAATCTTTAATAAATCGACTTTATCTTTCTCGGGATCTAAGGGCTTCATGTCTGCACCCTTATTTGGCCAGTCAACCAATTCAAATCCTCTCGACCTTGAAACCATTCCTGGTTTATTCTGGCCGTATGGATGGGGCAGCCGTCATGAATGAAAATGGCAGAGAAATCATGAAGAATTCTAACGTATTTTTCACTGGTGAAACCTTTCAGTCTTGGTGATATCACATATACCATGTAAGGAAATCCAGGCCCACACGTTTACGGTTACAAGCCACTCCTGGCCACTTTGTAAATGTTTCCTCTGTGGTATCTGAAGGAAAACAATCTGAATTTTTTACAATTTACACGTTGCTTTCCGTAACAGGGAAAATAATGATATATCGTTTGGGGAAATGTAATGCTAAGTAACAACCCCTGCATTAAGATAATGTTTATTCATCTATGAGTATTAATACTTATTACAAGTTTGCCTCCTCCAACCTCTTATACACTAAAACAGCTCGAAAACTGATTAGTGGAATTCACGTTAAGAGAGAAACAGCACCACCTTTAGTAAACAGTGTTTCAAACAGACAATTAACAATTTATCATAATGAAGACATACAGAATTTTAAACGTTATCAATGACAATAATGACCTGAGATGTTGCAATGCCAGTAACAGCCAATCAATCAATCAGTTTCAGTAATCGTGTTATTTAATATATCACTTTCTTCAGTGATAACGATATCACTGCCACAGCACCCCTATTACACGCTAACAAATTTGTCATCCAATCATGGCTAAATTTTGATTGGTTATGTGTCCTCTGCTAGTAGTATTCGTTATAGTCTCCAAATGAACAGCAACATATAGTTCTCCGGGCGCATATCGTCGCTCTACGAGAAAGTGGGCTTTCAATACGTGTTGTTGCACAGCGTCTTGACGTCTCCCTTACAACAGTAAAAAAATAGAAAAGGAGGCACGCTTAGACTGGGAAAGTGACCGACTTTGGATAGCATTTATTTATTTCATCTATTTATTAATTTTTTAAACTATGAACCTTATAAACCCGTGAAATTATGAAACCTAAATTACAGTTGCCTTGGTCCTGTTGAACTCTAATAGTGATTCTTTCTCTTTACTTCCCAGAATACCAAATAGCGTTCCCATAAGTAAACAGGCTATAATTAATCTTGATTATCTAGGTATCTGCATGTTAATTACGTATTTCAGTTCGAAAACCTCCACCACGAATGACCACCCGTTAGGATAACGACGACATTCGACGAGCAGCATAAGAAGATCCTTTTACCAATACTATTGCTATTTGTGAACGTCTGGCATTAAATGTTTCGGCTATGACGGTTCGAAGACGTCTGCATGAGGCAGGAATACCTCATAGAATTCCTGCCAAGAAGGAATTTCTCGCCGAACGGAATCGTGGTGATAGGCTTGCCTTTGTTCAACAGTTTGTGGGGGAGGATATGGAATTTTGGTCTTGAGTCTTATACAGTGACGAAAGGTCTTTTTTTACCAGAAGTCAAGGCAGAATACATAACTGAAGATCGAGTAATATAAGGTGAGTCTCTATAATCATTAATAACAGTCAGACTATAATAATTATAAGCAAGGGTAATATTATAATCAAAAGATAATCATTTTGTCAATAACCGTGTATTTTCCGCAAACTGAATTATATTGCCACGAGAAGTGTGAAAATAAAAATTCTTTATTGAAAAACCCCCATTAGTTCTACTATGGCCAGCTTTCAGGCATTAAGCAAATGCATTATTAATGTTATGAATAATCACGTAGGCAAACTTATAATATAGAGTACAGCCTGTTTACTGAATTAAAGAATATCATATCATAACGGACCGTTGCAGATCAAATTTACTGCTATTATAAGTATTAATCCTTGCAGATGAATAAACATTCTTAACTTATTGCAAGAGTTGTTACTTATCATTTTATTAGTTCTTCGTTGGCCGAGTGGTTTTCGAGCTTGGCTGCCAATCTGGTGGTCTGAGGTTCGATTCCCGGCCCGGTCAGCGCGGAATCAGAGAAATTTATTCCTGGTGATAGAAGTTCCTTTCTCGATATAGTGTGGTTCGGATCCCACAATAAGCTGTAGCTCCCGTTGCTAGGTGACCAATTGCTTCCTAGCCTCGTAGAAATATCTAATCCTTCGGGCCAGCCCTTGGAGAGCTGTTAATCAGCTTAGTGGTCTGGTAAAACTAAGATATACATTGCATCTACCTTAGCATTTTATTTCTCCAAACGATTTAGCATTATTTTCCCTATTACGAAAAGCAAAGCGTAAATTGTTAAAAATTAGATTTTTTCCCTTCAGATACTACAGAAGAAACATTCTTTACATCCCAACATTAAATTTACGTATGAATTGGAAAACAATAACCAACTGCCTTTCTTAGATACGATTGTTATCCATGATGACGACCATTTTCACACAGGTATTTTTTGAAAGGCAACGTTCACAGGCCTTGGTCTTAACTTTCATAGTTTGTGTTTTTTTCAATTTTAAATTAAGTTTGTTGTTCACCCTCCTCCACAGAGCCGTGACATTAACTTCTGATTGGAGTCTTTTCCACAAAGAAATCGGAATCCTTTACGATTATTTTAAATCAAATTGTTACCCCTCATATATCTATATATATATATATATATACATATACTATATTATATATATATATATATATGTTATATATATATATATATATATATATATATACATAGGATGTATATATATATGTTATATATATACATATATATATATAGTATATATATGATATATATATATATGGATATAATATATATTATGTATATATTATATATATATATATATATATATATATATATAGATATATATATACATATATGTATATATGTATATATATATATATATATATATATATATATATATATATATATATATATATATATATAAAGATAAATGCCACGAAGGATGGCATTTATCTTTATTTATGGTTATATCACGTTCCTAACTTTCGTGATTCTGTTATACTATATATATATACATATATACATATGCCCTAATCATGCCAATCAGCCCTTGCCCTGGATGCCAAACCTGCTTTACACGAGACCTCAACACCCAGTAGTTTTGCATACCAACCACAAAACTACACTCCTTCCTGAAGAAATGCACAAATCTGGAACCATCACAACATATAGATATATATGCATATATATATATATATATATATATATATATATATATATATATATATGTATATATATATATATATATATATATACATATATAAAATATATATATATATCTATATATATATATATATATATACATATATGTATATATATATATATATATATATATATATATATATATATATTTATATATATATATATATATATATATATATATATATATATATATATATATATATATATATATATATATATATACTAAATATATAAATATATATATATATATATATATATATATATATATATATATATATATATATATATATATATATATATACATATATATATATATATATATATATATATATATATATATATAGATATATATAAATATATATATATATATATATATATATATATACTATGATATATATATGTATATATATATAATATATATATTTAAATATCTATCATACTATATATATATATATATATATATATATATATATGTATATATATATATAGCATATATATATCTATATGTTGTGATGGTTCCCAGATTTGTGCCATTTCTTCAGGGAGGAGTGTAGTTTTGTGGTTGGTATGCAAAACTACATCTGTGTGAGGTTCTCCAGGGCAAGGGCTGATTGGCAAAATTTGAGGGGTTCAAGATCGTGTTCGGGGGTTGGTAACGAAATTTGTTAGGATTATGGTGTCCTAGCTAGGGACCCTGATGAACCACGGTAAAGGGATAATAGCAATTAGAGGGGCGGGCGTGCTCAAGCTGGGAGAGCAGTGCAACATGTTTAAGCCTCATGGTGTATTAATTCAGGTTCGTAGGATGATTTCCCACAGTCTGTTTGCAGTAAGGCTTAAGTAAATAAGGCTGGGACCCAAGACATTGGTGCATTCAGGGTTGCTCCCTAGGCTTGAAGGATCATTGTGACGTCGCATTTGAGTAAGGTACTGGTAGTTGTCTTTGCGAAGTGATGCAGGTTCTTGGCAAATCATTGGTTAGGTCAGCTACGGTTCGACTAGGAAATTTCATTAGCTCATAGAAGGTAGCCAGAGCTGAATCCACGAAAATGGAGACCCTTAAAATTGTTCAATTGAGGGAGGGTTTGAGAGCTAGAAGCCTCCCAATGGTGGGGAACAAATATGAATTGTATCAGCGTCTAAGTGAGTCACTAGAGAAGGAGGGCAGGAGTGTTCAGGAATTTTTAAAGGAACTCGAGGTCAGGCAGGACAGTGAGATCAATCAGGACCATGAGGCAGGAGAGGACATTGAGCCATTCTCAGAGGAGGAGGAACGTTTAAATGTCGGGGATAGTGCATCAGTTATTGGTGGGCAATCTGCTGCTTCAGGGGGCACTAAACAGTCGAGCATGAGTTCTACTGGGAGTAGTCGTGTGTTGGCAGCTGCTTCTAGAGCCAGGTTGGAAGCAAAATTACGGAAGTTGGAAGACCTGTAGGCCATAGAGCGAGAGGAGGAAACTTTAAGACAGAGGAGGGAGAAGCTTAGGTTGGGGGCAGAGATAGCTGAGGTAGTGGCAGAGGAGAAGGTTTTACAACAATTTGATGAAAATCATAGAGAAATAACTCCCGTTACTAGGATAAGGGAGCACATAGACCCTGACATGGACAGGAGTGAACAAGCCATGGGTTTGGGTGCAGTAGCGCCTGAAGTCAACTCATGTGGGAATAACCAAGGGGACTTAAGTAATAGGGAAATCTGGCAGACATTAATCTCTTGCAGCCTCAAATGCTTGATGCCCAAGCAGGATATGGCTAAGTTTAATGGAGATTATACAAAGTATTTTAGGTTCATCCGCTCATTCGATGATGTATTTAGCAGCCAGTTGACAAATGAAAAGGAAAGGCTGAGGTATCTGGATTTATATACAACAGGTAGGCTAAAATGAGATAGTGGCAGCTTGCCTCCACTTAGATGCTTCAGAGGGCTATAGGCAGGCAAGAAAATTGCTGGAGGAGCGAAACGGGAATCTTGAGCAATTAGCCACCGCATACGTGGATATGGTAATCGAATGGAAGGACATGGGGGAAAATAATGCGGAAGACTTTGATGAGTATGCGGTGATGTTAAAAACCTGCAGAAATGCAATTTCGTGCATCCCTTATGGTATCGCTGAATTGCAGAACCCAAAAACAATCAGGTTGATCCTGAGCAAATTCCCATCTAGTGTGCAGGATCGATGGTGTAAAGTTGCCGACAAGATAATTAGCGAGAAGAAGCAGACCGTACAGTTTGATGATTTAGTTAGTTTCATTGAAGGGGAGGCTAGGGTCTTAAAAAATCCCTTGTTTGGGCGCTACCTGTTCGAGAATGGTAAAAGGTGGGCCACCCCTGGGTTAGGAAAAGGTTCGGCACCAAGCAAATCAGAGGGTTTAACGAGGACAAGGAAAGTTTCATGTAACAAAATTGGGGATGCTCCACTTTCATGTTGGCACTGTAAAGGACCATATATAATCTATGAATGCGACCAAATAGCTAAAATGGGGCATGGGGACAAACTAAACACCATTAAGGAATTGAGGCTTTGTTTTGGTTGTTTGAGAAATGGTCATATGTCCCAGTATTGCAGATACAGGAAAAGGTGCAATGTATGTAACAAAAACCATCCAACTCTATTGCACCGACACCAGGAAGTAGAAGTGGTGAACCAGAGAGCGCAAATAAGGCCTTAGTGGTTCAGGGGGAAGGTACACATGACAAAATTGCTATGTTCAGAGCAGTTAAGGGGGGTAGTGCTGGCACAGGGATGTCAGTTGTGCCAATAAGGGTTAGGTCAAGGGTAGGAAGGGAATTTGTGATGAGGGCCTTTTTGGACAATGGGAGTTCTACATGCTTTTGTTCAGAGGCCTTAATGAAGACATTAGGTTGCACTGAGATGCAAAACGTACAGGTGAGTGTTGAAACCATCAATGGAACAGGGGAAATTGCATGTAGCCTAGTCTCAGGATTGTCAGTATTAGACTATGAGGGTAAGAATTGCATTACACTCCCCCCAGTGTTAAGCACCTCCCGCATACCTATCGATGAGTGTGATGTGGTCAGGGCCGGAGATCTGGAACGCTGGCCACATCTGCAAGAAATAGATATCCCAGATGTGGATGCTAAAGTGGGATTATTAATTGGAAACAATGTTCCTCACTTACTTGAGCCGAGGGAAGTCATTAACTCAACCCGCCTCCATGAGCCACATGCCATACGAACATTATTGGGCTGGGTAGTCTGTGGGGCAAAGGACAAGAGGTGTCAAGAGCACATCAATAGGATCCAAGTAACAAGCAGGCATTTGGAGTTAATACTGCATGCTGGTGGAAGATTATAATCGAGACTTCCAGGATGTGGCATCTCCCAAAAGGGAAATGTCCACAGAAGATAAGAAATGGCTAGATCTAATTCAAAATGGGGTTAGAACTGTAGAGGGGGGTTATGAGGTGCCACTGCCTCTGCATGACAATCTTGGACCCTTGCCAGAAACAAGAGATATTGCATTGCGCCGTATGCACAGCCTTCGTAAGAAGCTAATGAAGGATGGTACCTACGCTAAGCAATACAGTACCTTCATGACCGAGATGCTACAGAAAGGATATGCTGAGCGAGTGACCTTGGCCAGCAAGGAAAATGTATGGTATATTCCTCATTTTGGTGTGCAACATCAGACAAGGTCCGTGTTATATTTGACTGTGCGAGCAGGGTGGAGGGCACGTCGTTGAATGACCTAATATTGCAGGGACCCGATATGATGAACTCTTTGCTGGGTGTGTTGGTTAAGTTTAGGGGAGGTCTGTTTGCCTATACAGGGGATATAAATACAATTGTTTTACTGGTACGGGTACCAGAACATCAGCAAGGACTGCCTCAGTTCTTTTGGTGAGAAAATAGTTTCAATGAGGAGCCAACTGAATTTAGAATGGCTGTACATCTGTTTGGGGCCTGTTCATCACCAAGCATTGCGAATTTTGTGCTGAAACAGACAGCAAGCGACTTTGGGAATGGGTTCTCCAAAGGAGCATGGGACACCGTTGCTAACAATTTCTATATAGATGACTGTTTGAGAGCCGAAGATCGTCAAGATGCCTTGTTAAGTAATTTGTTAGAGGTTAAGGAGCTTTGCAAAAAAAGGGGATTTACATTGACAAAGTTCAGTAGCTCATGCGTGGAGGTTTTGTCATCCATCCCAAGGGAGTGGTACGGTAAGGGCATTTCAGGGTTCTTAGATGGATCAGGGTCACATAAGACAAAGGCATTGGGAGTACAGTGGGACTTGGCCACTGATGAATTGGGTGTCCAGGCAGATCTGGTTTCAGTTCCAAGGACTAAACGCAGCTCGTTGTCAGCCATAGCCTCGATTTACGACCCCCTCGGCATATTGGCACCAGTTTTAATTGAGGGACAGATAATTCTGCAGGACTTGTGTAGATTGCAGACAGGCTGGGAAATGGGATTGGACTCGACACCACTGACCGCATCAGGGAGTGGGTGAACAAGTTGAATCAAACCAAAGGGGTGAGTGTGCCAGGATGCCTAAAGGTTATTGGGTGGGAGTCAGCTACCCTAATTCAGCTGCATCTGTTCTCGGATGCAAGCATCATGGCTTTAGGAGTAGTGGCATACTTGCAGGTCACAGATCAGTGGGGAAATGTATCATGTAGATTCATTATGGGAAAGGCAAGGGTAGCGCCCTTGAAGAATGTTTCAGTACCCCACCTAGAGCTTAGTGCAGCTGTACTAGCTGTAAGACTTGGAACCACAATTCTGGCCATGATAGATTTCAAGGTGGATGAGGTCTATTATTGGACAGATTCAACAACTGTCTTGTGTTATATTCGAAATGAGGAATCCAGTGCTAAAACCCACACTCGCCACAAATTTGAGAAATGCATTTTATCGTACATCTGGAATCCCCTTTGTTTCCTCTTTCGAATGGTGTAAGTGAGTGTATATTTTGATGATGAGAATATGGTTCAATTTTGCATTATATGATCTGTACTTTTGTAAATATCAGCATTAATTTTGCTCATCAATTGTACAATCAATCATACAATCAATCAGTCAATCAAATTGTGCACAGTCTAATATTTTGTTCATATATAACATCATATTTTTGGATTCCTAAACATTACAAAAATTCAAACCTGGAGAAAATATCTTGAAAAATAAAAGAGTTATGGAATTTTTAAATTTACACATTTAAAGGCCTTTTTCTCCATTTTTTTAAAATGTGGTGAATGTGGGTTTTAGCGCTGGACCCCTCAAATGATCAAGCAAGGTACAAAACATTTGTAGCAAACCGTGTCTCTAGGATAAGGGAAGGTAGTGATCAGAATGAGTGGAGGTACGTTAACTCTGAATGGAACCCAGCAGACGATGCATCACACTCCCAGCAGTATGAAATGTGGAGAACAGGGCCGGGTTTCTTGCTGAAGGAGTGTTTTTGGACAGCAGAACCAGCCCACATGTCCAACAGTGTGGAGGGACTAGAAGTTAGACGTGAGATAGGTCCCAAAAGGGCGCAAGTCTGCCAAACAATTAGCTACAGGTTGCATAAAATCCTCCACCACTACTCAAAGTGGATCCGGCTACTCAGAGCCAAAGGTTGGGTCATATTATTTGCCAGATATTTAATGTACAAACACAGGCAGCAGCTTAGCGAGCTAAACGTGCATTTGTCCACACAAGTTATGAGCTTGGCAGAGAATGTGGTTGTGCAGGTGGCACAGTGTATGACTTATGAGGTAGAAATAGCAAGTCTTGAGAAGGGCAGCACCATCAGGGTTTCCAGCTCCTTAAGAAAATTGAAACCAATCCTGAGAAATTGGCAATTCTACGTTGGAGGGAGGTTATCACTGGCAAATATCGCCCCGAGTGAAAGGAATCCAATTATTCTGCCATATAAGGGCCTCTTGACTGACATGGTTATCCAGTATTATCATGAGCGTTCCAACCATATGGGCATAATGTATGCACTGGGTCTAATGAGTGAGAAATTTTGGGTGGTTAAGGGCAATGCAGCGGTGAGGCGCGTGCTAGGGAAATGCATCAAGTGTCGCAGGGTACATGGAAAGGTAATTGAACAGCAAATGGCCGATCTACCAACTGATCGCGTGGAGTCAGGGAAACCACCCTTCTATCGCACCGGGAGTGGACCTTTTTGGGCCATTCTTCGTGAAAAGGGCAGAGCACAGACCTTACAGACCTTACAGACCTTACATCTTGTTCGGGTTGCCCCAGGTCCCTCAGTGTGAGGCACCTCTAATGTCTACCAGAGAGTTGCTAGTACATCTTCCGGTATATTTGCATCTTCCAATCTTGGATGGTCTGGGATGCAGTTTAGATATGTCGAGCTTATTCTTAAACATCATCTACGCTCACTCCTGATATATTCCTCAGATGAGCTGGCAACGCATTGAATAGACGCTGCATTATCGATGCTGGTGCGTAGTGGATTAATGTCCTGTGTGCTTTCCTTATTTTTCCTGGTATAGTTTTGGGCACTATTAATCTACCTCTGCTTGCTCTTTTGATATTTTTAGTTCCATGATATTTTCATTTTCTGTTATTCCTTCTATCTGTTTTCCATGCCTGAATTATCATGTAGCGTTCTCTTCTCCTTTCTAGACTATATAATTTTAAGGATTGTAGTCTTTCCCAGTAGTCTAGGTCCTTAACTTCTTCATTCTAGCTGTAAAGGACCTTTGTACAGATAAAGCACTGGGAGTTTATACTCACCTGCTTGAACATGAGGGCCATACACTTGGAAGTAGCGTCAAATCTCACATCAGACTCATTCATTAGTGCCTTCAGAAGGTTTTTGGCTCGTCGTGGACAGGTTGGGATGATTAGATGCGACTGCGGCACTAATTGTATGGGGTCACGGAAGGTTCTCGACTTCAGTTATGAGTTCTTGGGAGAAAACAAGGTGCGAAATGAGTTGCTCCAGTGTGGGGTGGAATTTGTTTTCAATCCCCCAGGCGCCTCGCATTTTGGAGGAGCATGGGAACAATTGATAGGTACTGTGAGGAGGGTCCTAGATGTAGTCTTGGGGACACAGCAATTGGATTATGAGGGATTGTGTACTCTCTTTTGTGAGGTGGAAGCAACAGTTAATAGTAGGCCCCTTACCATTGTCACCTCAGACAGTAGGGACCCAGCTCCACTCACACCAAACAAGCTTTTAAACATGGGAGATTCACCCGCAGGGTGCGACATTGCAACAGGTAGCTACTCTAAGCAGAGATGGAAGCAAGTGCAGCATATGGCCGAGCAGTTCTGGGCACATTGGAAATGCAAATACCTGTCGGGGTTACAACAGCGAGAGAAGTGGTTCAAGGAACAACGAAACGTCAGGGTGGGAGACATAGTCCTTATGGTCAATGAAAGTGTAGCACGCTGCCATTGGCTTCTGTTTATTGGCTCGCAGTAGTACAGTACAAAGCAGGGAAAGATGGATCGGTTAGGACGGTGACTGTCCGAAAGAGGGGGGGGGGGGGGGGGGGGGGGGGGGGGCAAGGATCATGACCAGGACACTGATCAAAAACTTGTTTTAATTCTAGAGGAAGAGCAGGACCTAGTGGCCAATGCTAAGCAATAGGTGCTGAACCCCCTTGCGGTCAAGAGGTTTCAAAGGGGTGGGTGTCAACACGGGAAAAGTTTGGGCATTTTCTCTGCACGACTGTTAACAATATGTCCGCTGCTTGACTAAAAAACAATATGTCCGCTGCTTGACTAAGAAACAATATGTTCGCTGCGCGACTATTAACAATTTGCTTGCTGCGCAGTTGTAAACAGCTGTTTTCACAGTAAAAGAAAAATTTGGTAATTGAATTTCGGGCTACTCGATATAAGATATAAGCGTATACTCTTGTCCCATCTCAAAAGAAAATTTTTTTATTTACAAGTGAACAAGTTCCCTTTTGTTGACACTAACGTTGATTTTGGACGCTTTCCCTATTTCGTCTCTCCCTTTATGATGAGCAAGAAAAAGGAACCATCGGCTCATTTTCCCCACCGCCTGGTCAAGTGCGTGGGAGGCAAGCTTGGCCTTTTGTGTTTAGTCCTAAGAGCAGACGGATGTGTATGGCCTTGGAGGAAATTAAGCGATTTAGGAGGTAAGCATTGCAGTGTACTGAGATTTTATAGACTAAGAGCTAATAGAGGGTTGTTGCTGATGAATAACAATTGATAGCTAAATAGAGCAGTGAATATGATGGAAATACAGGCTCGTTCAACGAGTGTCGTTAGGGGTCACGTGCACAAATTATGATGCCTTTCCCCTTCAGGAATGTAGGCAGCGGACCACGAGGGGATTAAGACAGACGGTTCTTACAGTGGGAAAGCAAACGATTTGGTAAGTAAAAAGGGTATTATTTTGTTAAGAGATCGTTATAATTTAATAATGAATCCTTGCATGAGAGATCTTATACTTTGATAATGAATTAATGCATGAGAGGTCTTAAGGGGTTGGACCAGGGTGAAACGCGCTACGGGCCGGGATACCTGACGGGTAGAGATCGCTCATGACATTTTTAATTCCTCAAAGTGCATGGTGATGCCTATGTATATTTCTTAAAGATTCTGTGTGCACTTATAGTGATTTTAACTATTGTGATGACTGAGAAATTGATTCTAATGTGAATTAAGGGATTTACCTGTCCTAGTGTTAAGGAGTTATCATTTAACTAAAATGGCAAAATTGTCACTACTGTGAATATTTATGTTTGTTCATTTTTTAAGTAACCGATTGTAATAAAGGCAAAATACTACAGTCAATGTTTCTCTCTCACACCCAGTTGGGCCAGCCACAGATGTTTTTTGGATATGGGAGGTACTAACGACACATTTTTTGTTTTTCTTTTTTTTATGAGTTCAGCAGACAGTTGCTTGAAGTCTACGTGAGTCACAGATGTTACAGGTGTCCTGGGAATAGACAACAGTGCCATTGATTTTTCTTTCCTTTTTTAGATGTTAGCCATCGCTGACGTAAGTTTTTTTTATCATGGGTGAATTTGAATTTATTTTTCTTTCGGGGCAGTTTTTGTGAATTTTTAATATCTCAGTTTGTGACTTGGAGTCATTGTTAGGGACTGTGTTTATAGTTTCAGCCGTTTGATGCTGCAGAGAGATTTGGGGGAGAATTTTGGCATTTTTTGAATGTATACATAATGGCACTACATTTTTTTTTTCTAGATATTTGTGTTCTGGAAATTATTAGCCATTTGCACAATTGTGTTTGTTGCAACTTTGCCAGAGATAGGAAACTTAGTTAAGTTTCTAGTGGCCTATGCCGTAGTGCATATGGGGAAGTCTTTGCTTAGATACTTTGAATTAGGAGTTTTGTTGTAATGAGTAATGGCACACTGGTGATTTTTTCTAGAATTTCCTGGGCAATTTTATTTGCCGAGTTTTTGCTTTTCTCAGAATTTATACTAAACAGAGAGTTTATAGTTTTTGACTATAACATTGAGTTATTTTATTGGAGAATTGGAGACATAATTGGAGATATGATATTTTGGCCATGTGATATTTTTTATTTTTTTGGAGATATTCCACAGTTTAGGCCTATGGTGGTGAGAGCTATGTTTAGTTCAATTATTTTTGCAGCCATTTTTGTTGCAAATGGAAACCTTTGTGAGGAGATATGGGGAAGTATTTTTTAGTGTGTCAGCTAGATGGTTTGAGTGCATTTTTCGGATGTGGAGTTTCTTTTTTTTTTTATTATCCTGCTTGGAGTGTAATAATCTTTTTCGGAGACATGTTTTTATTCCACATGGGTTATTAATGAAATGGAAAGAATTACTTATATCACTGGAGTGGTATTATTATTAACATGGTGATATATTTGGGTGGCATTACGGCGTTGCAGTTTTATGAGTCCCTATGGAGATGTCGCATTTTTTATTTTCACCAATAGGTTATTTTTGGCGGCATATAATTGCTGAATTGTGACATTTCTTAGAACAGTAGTTTATATCCCGAAAGGATAGGTGATAATTTGTTTGAGCAATATCATGAGGGAGTTATGTCTTTAAGGACAATTTTTGAGCACCTTAGTCATATCCTGAGGATAATTTTGTGAATTTGCCTATGTGGTGTCAATATAGAACTTTTTTTTTGAGAATCATGGTTTTCTGAAGTTGCAAGTCTGACTAGACAAATCTATACTGTAGTTCGAGCACCTGACGTGTTCACAGGTGGATATTTGCTGATAATGCTGTGATGAGTCCGGTTGCTGACTCTTTTCCTCTAGTGTTGATTACTCGGAGTTCTGCACTTTTCTGAGAGATGCTGATTTTAGCATTTCACAGAGATGTGTCTATGTAAGGGGATTGTTTTCGACCGTTTCCGATCGAAGGAAAAGTTGCAATGGCAAAATTCCGTAAGGATACATATCGCATTTAAGGAGAAAAGTTGGGTTATATATATTATATGTATTGTGTGATGGGGAAAGTTCACTTATTATTATTGTAGTTATCTTTTTTATATTTTTTTTTATGGGATTTGTCGTAATTGGGGTTGAGTTTTAAATAGCATTTCTATTTTTGGACAGGAGATATAATTTGTCAGGATTTGTGAATTGGATAATATGGGTGTTTGACATTGTATTTCATAGAGATTAATTGTATGGACAGTAAAGGGTTTTGCTGTTAAGCAGTAAAGAGTTTTTTACTCATTTTGTGGGTTACTGAAATATCAGAACTTGAGAGAACATTTTCAGTGATAATCTGATGCTGGGTTTGTTACGGGCTCATTACTTTTTTTTACTTGTGAGAATTTGTGAGTTTGAAAAGTGATGACAGAAGTCCGTGGAGTTTCTGTGAGTTCTGGGTGAGTGTGTGTGCTGATGTGTGAATTTGGCGAGTTTTTTTGTTTATTTTGTGAATTTGGAGAATTAACTTGGAGATTTTAGTATTTTCTTTACGGGGTTATGATAATGACTTATGATTTACGATCTTATGGAGTTCCTTCACGAGTTGTAGTTGGAAATGAGTTCAGTGGTCATATTAATGGGGTTCATTGGGAAGACGTTCAGTTAGTATTTTTTATAATTTTTGAGATCATTACTTGACAGTAGTATGTCTGGGGTTAATTTTTCTTTAATTGACCGATGACATGACTGACATACTGCAACACCATAAACATCATTCAATGCTAGCAAGATGCCATTCAGCGATTGCAGAGATGTTGCTGATGTTTGCCCACTTATGAGAGTTTCTACGAGTCTATGGGGTTCTACAGAGCTTTTGGACTACAGGAGTCGCCAATTGTCTTCCGCAAGGAGGCGTTTCGCCTTTTTACAGCATGTTTCACGTGTCTGTACAGCAGCAGACCAATCACATACACAGGAGTGTGATAAAGTTCAAGATGAAAATATGTTTTTCCACAACAAATTGTTATTATAGCCCATATGCAAGTTGTTGAGATGATGTATGATTGGCATTATACTGCCAGAGACATGCAGTTATTTTTTATCATAGTGTTTAATGAGCTGGCCAATGTCTTTTTTATATATATAAGCTGTTTTATGTGAGCTGTGGCTAGGCTGGTGCTAGCCTAGAGGTGGCCGAGCTATCTGTAACATGATAAGGGGGATTTGCTATGAGATATGCTTTAAATGATATATCATGTGATATGCTGTGACATTTCTCAGAATGTAGAGAATCAGCAATTTAACTTCCTTAGATACACAGTGTCCGAGCAACAGCTTAGGAATGCTTACGCAGCTTTCTTCGAGGTGGTGTGATCAAAATTGCTGTCTTAAGCAAATCTGTGCCTCGTCCTGTCGCAATGAGAGCTTGGTGTAGAGGTTACTTTGAAACTGGTCTTAAGCAGTTTCGGGGCGTGAACATTAAGTGTGGGTTTGTACGTATGTGTGCGAGCCTTTTCCTCCTATATAATGAATGTAGGCTTATCATGAGGGGAAGTCTATTACAGAGAAGGCAGGGCCGGGATGGCTCTGCCAAGGTATTTTTGTTAGTGTCAGTGCAACTGTGCTGAAATGGGTGAGTGTTATTATATCTGTTTTGGACAAAGTGTGGCTGGATTGTATTTGAATATTTATTTCAGAGATGTTCTGTTTATATGATTTTTTATTATGATCTTGTCTTACAAAGAGTGTTTCTCCCTGTCTTTTAACAGGCCGTTTTCTGGAAGAGGGGAACTATTTTCTGGAGAAGAGTGGGGATTGTTCATTGGAGAAATGGTGTACTGACTAATTACTATGTTGACTGTGTCTATCTGTTATGGCTAAACTAATGTTGGTGTTAGATTAATCACCGAGGGTTATCTGAGTTATTTGGACTTTGAGTTAACATTTCATTTAATCATTCTGTTAAGAATCTGAGTTATTCAGTTAATACTTTGCTTTTAAATAAATGCATATTTTTGTAATTCACGACTCTGATTTGATGACCTAGATACTGAGAGAGAGAGAGAGAGAGAGAGAGAGAGAGAGTTGTTGCCAGTCTCGAGAGAGAGAAAAAGCTGTTGGGTATCGGGAGAGAGAGGGAGAGTTGTTGCCAGTCTCGAGAGAGAGAGAGAAAAAAGCTGTTGGGCATCAAGATAGAGAGAGAGAGAGAGAGAGAGAGAGAGAGAGAGAGAAAGTATTACCAATTACCAGTTGTCTGAATAACGAGATAATTGACCATCTCGTATATATATATATATATATATATATATATATATATATATATATATATATATATATATATATATATATATATATATATATATATATATATTCTCCGAATAATCACACTTCTTTTCCAAATAAAAGTATATAATTATTGTTGAGTTGGTTGCTGAAGAAGAGAGAGAGAGAGAGAGATGGATGGTGATTTATCAACCTTCATGTTTCCCAATTTAATTAAAATTCAATGGAAATGTTGGTTCATAGACTAGGGAATATTTCCACATCGTATTTTTTTTTTTAAAGATATATTTTCCTGTAGGCATAATTACGTCACGTTATATAAGATATGTCATAGGGCTATAATACACGATACATTGCCCACGCATATCTGGTATGCAATTTCACAGTTCAGTCATAAGTAGAAAATTAAAACAATTTTCTTACAGAGGAGTTATCAGGTATAGAAAAGATTCTAATATCAATTACTTCATATTCATAAAACGTAAACTCGAAATGAAAAGTTATACATGATCTGAGAAGTACGTTTTTGCATTATTACAAGGATGATTTATTAATGTCCAGTGAGTGAAAGATATCTGAGAGGAATATATTAAGGCTTCACATAAGAAGTTTTAACTGTTCGATATTACTCCATTACCTTGATAGGATCGCGTGAGTCAGGACCTTACATTCATTTGTGACATGGCATCGTTTACAAACCCAAATACCGTTTGAGCTTCCTCCTAATCTGTCCCCTGTGGTCGTTAAACATACTGTCAAGAATGAAACTCTCACTCACCATCTCTTAAGTCAAAGGATCCTAATGATTATAACTAACATCAAATTTATTCATTTGCTATTCTATGATCTAGTGTAGGTAAACTCGTCTGTACAACCTTTCTCCAACAATCTCTTTGGTTGAAACTGCTTTAAGACTCTTTCCTTGTTCTAGTTGACAGCCGGCAAACCTTCAATCACAAGCGTGGACCCTGGGGAAATGCTAATCCTTCCCTGAGGAAAACCAGCTGGCAGAGAGACAAAGGATTAACCATGTGTGTGCCGCCATCTTGAAACCTGGGCCACGAGGTAACCATGACCGTGTGAGATACCCACATACCGCCATCCGGACGGAAAATGCTCATAATCACCAGAGGCTATAAAAGACCGCCTTAGAATTTGCCGGACGCTTGTCCAGGAATGCCTGTCCTTCCCACTTGCTCTCTTGAACTACCCCACTACCCCATCTTAAGTGTGTGGCTGCTGTGGGTCTAGTATTCCTTTGTTATGATTTAACTCACTTGCCCCCAGCATCGCTGGCCCCCCCTGAAGTACGAGGAACAACTCTCCTGACGAAGGTAAAGTTACCTTATTACTGTTTTCCTGTTTCCTTTTCCTTTTCATCCCAGAGAGTGATCATAGATGTTTTCGATAAGTACAGATCACACACACACACACACACAACACAGGAGACACACACACACAGCGACACAGCACGCACACACACACACACACACACACAAAAAAAAACACACATATATATATATATATATATATATATATATATATAGATATTACACACACATATATATATATATATATATATATATATATATATATATATATATATGTTTTTATGTTACATATAACAAAGAGATAAAGAAAAAAATTAGTATGAATTAAAATCTGCAAAAGTTTTGTCATGAATATATTTTGTTTTACAATCTCCTCTCTCTCCTCTCTCTCTCTCTCTCTCTCTCTCTCTCTCTCTCTCTCTCTCTCTCTCACACATATTTTTCTATGTCTCCCCTTTCGCCTTTTCTCATTATCTGTCCTATAAAAATGATCTCAGTATTCATCACATTTACTCAACTCTCCTGTCGTCTATTATTATTTATTGTTGTTTTTTTCATATTTGATTGAATAATCCTCCATCTAATCTTAACGTAACTGCCCTTTTCTAATATTAGACTTTTTTCTTAAGCCATCAGCTAATGCTCATTCATGTGATATTCCCTTTCTTTACTTGGAATTATTTACTTATATATATAAGGGATCGTT
>NC_087209.1:82510644-82513144 GCF_015104395.2 Macrobrachium nipponense
TCGTTGCATGCAAAAACACCCTTTGTACCTTTAAAATTTATTGCGTGGTTTTTCCCTCCATGTATGTTGCGCAATAGCACTGTATGAACTTCCCCTTCTGCAAGCAGCAACGTGTTCTTCCCTTCTCTTATCAATGGAACGTCCGCTTTCTCCACGTAACATTCATTGCAATCACTACAAGGTATTACATATACTCCAACATTCTCTCTATTACCCGGGTTATTTTTAAATGAGTTTCTTTTTGATTGTACTGTTGTACTGAAAAACTACGTTGAAGCCGTTCTTTTTCCTTTAAGCTGCCTAGAAAATTTATTAAGTTCTCTATTATAAGGAAGAGCAAGAGATGCCTTAAAATCTGCCTTTTCAGTTATGTCATGCGGGGCGTAAAACATCGATCTAGCTTTAGATAGAGACTGTAGTATAAAAAACTTTTGGGTAACACAGTTTAGTAAAAACTATCTACCAAGAAATTATTTCGGCGTCAATGAACTGGGGATCACATATTTGGTATGCTCGAAAAAACAAATTGGTTAAAACGTTGTGCTTTACTTTAGGTTCATGATATGAAAAGTAATGAATATAGGTGTTTGTGTGGGATTCTTCCTATACACGCTGAATTTAAAGTCACTACTCACTGTGTCTCTATGAACTACCATATCTAGAAAGGGAAGCCTATTTTCCATTTCCTTTTCCACTGTAAATTTAATAGAGGGCAAAAAACCATTAAGCAACTCTAAAAACCTATGAAAGGCTTCCTCGCCGTGTCTATAAACAATAAAAACATCATCTACATACCTAACCCAAATTTCAGGCTTCATGTCTTCCGGTAGTGTGTCAACGTAAACCTTTTCGAAAAATTCCATACATAAGTTAGCCAATATAGGGGAGAGAGAGGCCCATCGAGACCCCGGATTTTTGTTGATAGAACGAACCATTAAACTCAAAATTGTAGATTCAAACGCAAATGTTAATCAAATGACAAAATTTATCTATGTGCATAGGTGGCTTGAAAATATTATCTGAGCTAATTCTTCAAGTTGTCGAGCACGAAACTCAGTGGTACATTCGTGAATAAAGAAACTATATCTAGACTGTACATAGTACCTATGTAATTCTTTTCCTTAATTTGATCCATAAAATCCATACTGTGCTTAATGTGAGATTTCGAAATCGTCCCTATTAATTTCCCCAAAACCTCCGCTAACCATATATATGATATATATATAATATATATATATATATATATATATATATATATATATATATAAACCTAGCCACCTGGGGGGGCAAACAAGTCCTTATGGGTTCCGGTCCCAAGCCCGGATAAATAGGGAGGGTTGGTGTCAGGAAGGGCATCCGGCTGTAAAAATCTGTGCCAAAACCAAAAAATGGAATGAGCCGAAATATGGAAAGAGGTAATTCTAGGGCGTACTCCGTAAACGAAGCACAGAGACATCGCCCTAACTCTGTGGTAAGGCGAGGGCTACTGCATCAGGAGCGGGTGCAGCTAAAGAAGCAAGCTCACATTGGGTTTAGAGTATGTCAGCTAAATGTTGGGTCCATGACTGGGAGAGGTAGAGAATTGGCTGACTTGATGAGAGAAAAGAAAGTAGATGTTATGTGTGTGCAAGAAACGCGGGGGGAAAGGAAATAAAGCTAAAGAGTTGGGAAATGGATATAAGCTATATTATAGTGGAGCAAATAAACAAGGTAGAAATGGAGTTGGCATAGTACTGTCTAGTGAACTGAAGAACTCGGTAATAGAAGTGCATAGAAAGATATGTTATGGAGGAGAGATTCTGAATATTATAAGCACATATGCACCACAAGTTGGTTGCACAGAAGAAGAGAAGGGAAATTTCTGGAGAGACATGCATGGAATAATGCAAGAACTGGAAGAGCATGAGAGGGGGATAGTTGGGGCAGATTTGAATGGCCATGTCGGAAGTGAAAATGAGGTGATTGCGCGGGTGCATGGGGGCCATGGAATTGGGGAGAGAAACCCAGAAGGAGAGAGTGTAGTGGACTTTGCTGTGTCATTCGACATGGCAATAGTAAACACATTCTTTAAGAAGAAAAGGGAACACCTAATAGCATATAGGAGTGGGGGAAGATTCTCCCAGATAGACTACTTCTTGTATAAAAGGATAAATCTGGTGGAGGTCAAGAACTGCAAACTTATTCCAGGCGACCATGTAGCCCCCCAACACAGACTGCTATGTATGGATTTGAAGTTAAAAAGGGAAAGAAAAACCAAAGCTAAAGGGATAAGGAAAATTAAATGGTACAAATTAGAGAAGGAAGGATAAGAAGAGACAGTGTAAGAGAAGGGTTTTGGAGGATATTGATATAGGGATTGAAGATGTTCAAGAATGGTGGGCATGAAATGCAGCAGTAATAAGAAAGCATGGAAAGGAGCTGCTAGGAGAGACATCTGGTATAATATGGGAAGAAAAGGAGAGTTGGTGGTGGGATGAAGACATTGAGAAAGTAGTAAAAA
>NC_087209.1:82518144-82525644 GCF_015104395.2 Macrobrachium nipponense
TCACCAATGCGGCCGGTAATATTATGATTCTGTTCCAATGTTTATATGTTTGCAAGTTTTTTTAAACAATTGACACTACCGTTTTCCGCATTGCAATCTTATTCACGTCCTCCATTACACTGGTATTATATGTTACAAGGTGTAACATATAATGCCTGATTTTAGGCTAGTTTTTAGTTTTTACTTATTATTATTTTTTTTTTTTGCACTGGATCCAAAAATCATGTTCATTTTACTCAATCAGATCAAGTTAATGAAATATTAGCACATTAAAAATATCCCAAATTCCGATCCGATCTATTTGTAGGTGAATGGAAGACATTATTTAAAATATTAGACTGATTTATTCATTGAAGGCTTACACAATATTTTGAATAGATAGTGAGAAAAGTATAATGAACTAGGGAAGCTACTCATGGATGAATGGTCTCTTCGGGGACTTCCGTTTGTGCTGAGCAGACTTCACATTCCTCTTCAGGCACTGCAGTAGTCAGCCATAAAGTTGACATTCCATTGGTCTTGATAGCATTCCTCCATGATATTGATATCTTGGTGAAAACACTCACCCTAGTCTCCACAATTCTCTGGAAAGTAGTCCAGATGAGACCGGAGGAAGGGCAGACAGAGGAAATGGAACCAGCAGGACATAAACCAATTCCCAAACCGAAACGACCTGGAGTCTACAGACCTATTGTCCTAATTAGCTGCACTGAAATAGTAACAGAAAGGATGGTCTTCAACAAACTACTCTGGAAAGCAGGCTCTCTGCATCTTGATCTTGAAAAAGCCTATGAGTTGGCAAATTCCACTGTCATAATCTCTTCTCTTGCTTAAAAAGGCATACAAGACAATCTTTTGGCATGGACACAAAAGTACACACAAGTCAAAAGATCGATCGGATAGTTTTTTTTCTGGGAGCATGCTCAGAGTTCATCGAACATCAAAATGGAGCACCACGAGGAGGAACTCTTAGTCCTTTTCTCTTTAATGTTCTTATGGAAAATCTTGTGACATTGAACCTAACCATAGGAGTAGAAATCTTCATTTATGCAGATGACATCTACCTGGTGTGGCCTCAGCGACCTGGAAATATTCAACTTCAAAATAAAACTAGAGATCACGTTACTTGATCAAAGAGAAGTGCAAAGAACTTGGCATAAAAATCAATACAGACAATACCAAAGCCATAGCCATCAAACACATACGTACACCCAACAATCTCTCCATCATGGGTGTACCCATTGAATGTGTAAATGACATCATGTACCTGGGAGTCAACATAAGTCACAAACATTCCCCTACCAACAAAATACAGTACCTGACACAGAAAGCTCAGTGTCGTTTAAATGCAATGATAAGAATTACTTCATTTCGCTCAGGAGCACCAAGTCACCTCCTCAGAATGTCCTACATTCAAATAACCCATTCGTTAATAGAATATGCGGCATCTGTGCTCACTTGAAGTTGCTCAAAACAGCAATAAGAATCATTGTAGGTGCTCCAGTGTGGGCAAGACTCTGTATACTCAGAGCAGAAACTAATCCCATCTCTCTCCAGTCCAAAGGTGATTAAAAAATGCTCTAATGATCTTCAAAACCTTGAAAATTAGCAGAAAGTGTCCCTTAAAAAACAAAATAGCAAGAATCTTCAATTTACATGAAGAACTTAATCCTTCTAAAAAAACTAAATCCTCCCAAAAACCATATAGGGAACCTCATTGCTAACCTGAGAAGGGTCAACATGCAAAAAGCAACCACTGCAAACAAGAAAGAAACACCCAGTGATAACTTTAACTGCACCCTGCTCCGGACTAATAAAGCACTCGGTTTACCTGGTCACCATTTACAATACAATTGCTCCTAATGTCTACTGCACTGACAGCGCCGTTGACCACAATGTATCAGCTGCAGCTGCAGCAGTAGTCTCCGTATCCCTTAAATAAAGCAGTTGGAGACTATCCAACAATGCTTCCACCCTAAAAACTGAACTAATCACCATCAAAAAAGCACTGGAAGTTTCCCTAAACCAAGAAGGGAACGTAACGATCCACACAGATTCAAAGTGTGCGATACTCGCTATCAAGAATCAGTCGCTATCTGAAAATCTAGACATACTCACAAGCATAAAAGCTGCTACTTTCGCTCATCAGAGCATTGGAAGGGAGGTTAGGAGGTTACATTAAACTGGATCGCCATCCACAGTCATATAGAAATCCAAGGAAATAAAGATCCAGATCAACTTGCAAAAAGCACTCTGCAATGTGATACAATCAGTATTACTATCACTCAGTCTTTCATGCAAATAAAACAACATTTTCAGGTACTGCCAGAATGAAGCTCACAGCGAAATTCATCAAACATTTCTCAATGTCTTCCCAGAAATACTTCCAGAACACTTTCTGTCATCATCAGTCGACTACAGCTAGGATATCTGTGCACCTGGCAATTGATCACTGCGGAAATCAGAGCATACAAGGACTGTAAACAGATAGTAGATCAACAATTAGAGCATTACCTACTTCACTTCACAGAGAATTTTCCTCTTGGGCAGAATTCACAGAGGTCACTTTAACCAGCACCATATTGCAACATTATCAGCTTTCCTCTGCTTACAACCCCCTACCCAGGTAAACGAAATTAGCCCCTTGCTAAACACTGCCTCAGTCACTCCTCCCTGATATTCATACTGAATTCCTCTTCATCAAATCACTTAAGGACTTTTCTATGAGCAAGTCTTGATGACATACAGCCGTCTAAATTAAAAGCCAAGTATTTTATCCGTTCACTGAACATTATCAGCTCTCACCACAAAACAACTGCTATCACTCTCTTACTCTCTCTGTTAAATCAACTAAGACTATATTCCTCTCCCTCTAAAACCCTCCCTTCCTTTGTTATATCATGTGCTGGTACCGACATAGTGAAACAGTGAAGAGAACAAAGGTTCAGGTGACCTCAACCTCTTCATTTCCCGCAATCTGCCAAAGGAAATTTTATTCCCAACCTTCCTCTCTAACTGAAATTTTATCCCTTCCTCCCCAAGCTCACCTACTTACTGAGACTTACTACTATAACACTCTCTCCCTCTACTGCTCATTCCAGGCCCAGAGGTTAAATTGAGCCAAGTGGTGTCCCTAATGAAGAAGACATATCAATCACCAGTTACGGGCTGCTGAAAAGCAAGGGCCCTTGCCAGTACAAGGGTAGCTAAACTAACAACAATAACTACTACTACTACTACTAGATATCTGCTTTAAAAGACGTGCTTGAATGTGATGCAGTTAGACGCAAATCTATGAGATATAGGATGAAGCCTGGGATATATAATAATAATTCGACTATTACAAAAGATACTTGATAAATTTTTATTTATTTATTGATTTATTTTTTTATTCGTTTACCTTTTGAGATCAAGAACAAAGTGAAATGATAGAAAACGCAACAGAGAATGTCTGAAAAAAAAGGATTCATGGTGCTAACAAAGCAATGTGTTTGGTAGATGGCGTGGGCTTAGGGTATCCAAAGAATCATAAGTAAAACATCCATGGGGAGGAAGAAAGCAGGATATCATTTGTCAGAAGGATTGATAAGCCAATAATAGCATTAAAAGAAGTAGACAAGTAACTCTGACATTAATATTTTTGAGGTTATGAATAAGAACTGTAAGGCGATAACCTCACTGATATACCAGTAACTAAAGACGTCTGAACTTATCCATGAGAGAGTTCACCATTTTTAAAGTGAAAACAGCAATAAAAATCTTAGGAAATGGAAAATACCAGCTGTAATGAAATCATTGCAGAGATGATTTTGCCTGGAAATGAAATGGGACCTCGTATACTAATAGACTGTTTTGGAGTATATGGAATGAGGAAACAACCTGATATTATCTGGATGTAACACGTGAGGTATCAAAAAAAGTGATCTGACTGATTATGGCAACTCAAGAGGCACTGTTCTTACATCGGGTGTGATGAAATATTCAGCATATTTATTCTCAAGAAGTTCATAAAATGCTCGGATATGAAGAAGATGGACACATTAAATATATGTATTAAGACATAAAGTGCGGCAATACATGGGATTTTAAAATCCCTCTCTGGTAGTTTTTGTTGATTTTGTTGAGAGTGTCGATTGACCAGTATAATGGATGGTCATGCGTCTTGCGTCTTGCGTTAGATTTGTGTATGTAAAGGTACTGAAATCAGCCGTGAACGGAATAGATGCAAAACGCATAAAGGACATGGCAGGCAGGATTTCACAGAGGTAACTTGGCGACCATCGGCAATGGAGGTGAGGGTGCTGATAATAATTTTAACAAGGCAAAGACACTTTCCTATCTCTATGTTCTCAACATGATCTAGTGAGTAGTAGCTGATATTTAATCATAACATTTTCTCATGCTATATGTCCGTAAAGTTCTGTCACGTTGACAAGTTTCTGTTGGCTCTGTCTGAAAATGTTTGCATATTTTCATACATGTCACGTTTAGTGTGTGCGCCAAGCTTTCTGATTGCATGAGTATGGACGCTTGCCTGTGCGTTTATACATATAATACACCTGAGAGTGCTTGTGCCAGCAAATCACAGACATTTATGTTTGTTTGTGGGAATGTGACGTATGTTTTTGTTTTCGTGTGTTTGCGTTTGCCTGTATGTATCTGCATACGGATCCGTGTTGTGTATGCGTGTTTGCATTTGTAGGTTTTAGATTGTGTAAAAGAAAACAATTGAGATGGCATTGCTTGTCCTTCCGTACTTTTTTTGCCGGTCCACAGATCTTAAAAACTTGAGGCTAGAGGGCTGCAAATCGGTATGTTGATCATCCGCCCTCCAATCATTAAACTTACCAAATTGCAGCCCTCTAGCCTTAGTAGTTTTTATTTTATTCAAGGGTAAATTCAGCTAATATCGTGCAACTGGCAGTAATATAGGACAGGCCACCACCAGGCCGTGGTCAAAGCTGTATAGGCCGTGGCTCAAACAGCATCATACCGAGATCATCGAAAGATAGACCTATTTTCGGTGGCCATTATGATAAGTTGTACAGAAAACTCGATTGCGCCGTAAAAACATTTTTTACTTGCTTTATTAGTGTTTGTCTATTGCAAGTTAATGGACAGACTCAAATATGTATTTTGCCATATTTAGAATATCAAAGATTGGAAAAGAAATCGAAATTAAAATATATTTTGCAATCAGAAGTTCCATGAATGTTATACGTAAATCGTTCATTTATATAGGGATCCTTTTTATATAAATAATATTTCGAATACAATGCACAATGCACTGACGAATTTTCCTTATCGATATTTATACAACATGTGCATGCAAACAATCTTTTTTTTTATCCCTAGCTCTATTTCAACACAAAATGAAAACATATTGCGTTATGACTGTTAATGAGCACTGTATTTTATTGAAATATTTGGAATGCATATGTTTATGAGCACTGGGTTTTATTGAAATATTTGGAATATATATTTTCCCCTGTAACTTTATGATCTTAGTAAAAGAATTATAACATATTTCATATTTCGTTTCTCTGATGATTTCAAGTTGTTATTGTATGTTTAAAATGGATTTTTTAACGTTTAAAAAAATACATTAATCCTTTACTTTGTTTTGGGTCATCTGGAAGATAATGACAATATTTTGCCATAAGACTTACTTTTCATCCGAAATTCTTAATAGTGTACAAATATTATAGTTTTGTATCATCTTTGCAATTGCTTTCTTTTTGCACGATAAACGGTTGAGATGATTCTCTTAGTTGCTATGCATGGTTCTGTTGGCATAATTCTCAGAATTCACCTTTGTGAGGAGTAGGGTTCATTCGTTTGCCATCCTTTTCTCCAAATCACTCTCTTTCTGATATTGTTATTCTTCCAACTGTTCTTGTTGAAATAATGTTATTTGATTTTACAGGTCAATTGTAGAACTACATACAATAATACTAAATAACTGTTGTTATACTTCTGAAGTCGTTGTCTGGATGGTATGAAATTATTCAGATTAATTTTTGCAATAATATTGTAGCGTCAACCTTTTACTGACTGTCTGCATCCATTTTCTCTTTGTGAATTTTCCTCTCGCAATTGTTAATAATCAAATCTTGCTTTAGTTGGGTTAGAAATGAGCACAGTTGAATTTTGTAGTAGCATCCATTTCTCCATTTATTTCACTTCGATAATGACTTAGATTTAATTGACAGTTATTTGCCTGCCTTCGTTCAGGTGTGAAAAGGCTGCTGTTTATATGGTCGAGTTTTATTTGTTATTTCAACCGGACTTGTGGTAGTCAATATTTCCGTGGCGCCTTGGAGTGAGTGCGTATTTTCGTAACTCCTGCTTGTACTGGCAACAATGAAATACAACCAGTACTCATTGGTTACACTTTGTAGTAGTAGTAGTAGTAGTAGTAGTAGTAGTAGTAGTAGTAGTAGTAGTAGTATATAGGATTGATGCCATTAGGTCAAGTGCTAGAAACCCTGAAGAAAAGGGTTTCCTCAAGTAATCCGAGAAATGACTTTCTATCACTATTTCTCCATTGAAAAATTATATAATTAAAAATCAATTAAAGAAATGAAGAAAATTTTTGCATTCGTCGTAACACCTAATAGGACAGTGACGATCATTCTAATAAATAGAGCATATATAATTATGTTTCTGCACCTTATGGAAGGAAACAAATGACGAAATGTACCCTTTGATGTCTGGGTGCACTCCTTACCCAAAAAAGTATTTGGCTGTTCAAGCTTACGCTGGGTTTGCCACGGGCCTTCTCACTACTAAACAATTGTGCAAGTCGAATCACAAAAGCTGTCCTGCAACCACGGGAACAATAACTTATCTTAGCCGCCATTCTTGAAGCCTTGACAAGGTACGAATATTCATTCAGAATTTCAGAGACATCTGTTTGTCATCATCACCTTGTGGGAGGAGTCATATGTTTACGTCATCTATAACTTTGAACCCTTACATTAGAGTGTTGTGCCACTGGCTTCGGCTGCTTCATTTTACTCTTAAGAATATACTTTTTTCTAATATAAGTAATAAAGAATTAGGTAGGGATATAAAGAATACAATGGCTAAGTAATACCTTTATCGAATACACAACAAAATGTTATTCCAGAAACACACCGGGACAAAGGCTCTGAATCTCAAAGTAGATTTCTATATTGTTTATCGATCTTCCTATCTTGGTATCCTGAAGGAATTTCTTTAATTTGCAAAATACAATTTAAGGGTAGAATTTGGTTTTTGACAAGGAAATAGGATATAGGGTGATCGACAAACTTTTGTGCCGGTAATTTTCTAGTTTGCCGTCACCCAGGTGGACCTAAATTCTTCATTTGGAAAAACCTATATTATTTACGTAGAGTTTAATATATTTAGGCAATTTTCGTGCTCTTCGTTTATTAAAACTTAGTCAGCGATAATAACGACAAAAAGAACAGCAATATTAATAATGATAATAATATGTGGTAACGCTCAATATAA
>NC_087209.1:82530644-82535566 GCF_015104395.2 Macrobrachium nipponense
ACAGTCAGTAGTGTTGGGAGCAGTTGGTTGAAGGCATTGATATTCAGCTGAGTTGTGTGTTTTTGTTTGTCATTTGGTTGTTGTTAAGTTAGTGTTGTTTGCTTAGAGATGTTGTGCCTGTGCTGTTGTGATTTTTTGTGTTGTTAGTACTGTGGTCGTTTGTTATGTTGTTGAGTTTTTGTTGTTATGTGTGAGGTTGTGGTTGTGTTTCTTGGTTGTTTCCTGTATTGTTGGGTTGTGGTTGTGTCTCTTGGCTGTGTTGTTGAGTTGTGGTTGTGTTCCTTGGTTGTTGTTGTAGAATTGTTGGGTTGTAGTTCTTGGGTGTTGTGTTGTTGAGTTGTGGTCCTTGGTTGTTGTTCTTGTTGTGTTGTTGGGTTGTGGGTTGTGGTTCTTGGTTTTTGTGTTATTGTTGTTGGTATCTCAGTGACCTTGACCAGCAGACAGCACAGCATAGCCCGGAGTATCTGGAGTGGTTGGTAAGTACATGTGTTTTTTTTGTGTGTGTGTGTTGGTATAGGTGAATTGTCCTGCATGTATTCTGTAGTAAAAAGAGGAAAGCGTGACAGAGGTGAGTTTGGCAGCTGGATTGATTAGGTTTAGGTGGGGGGGGGTGATTTGCCACATTATTTTTTGGCACCTGAACAGGGACTGTTGGTTCGGCAGCTGCAGGATGATTGGGGTAGTGAGTTGGATGATTGGTGGAGAAAGTGAGGATGGAAGGCTTTAAGGAGATAGAGAGGCTGAAGGAGGAGTTACGGTTGGCAAGGGAAGCTAAGGAAACATTGGAAGTGGAGAATGAGAGGTTGAGGGTAGAGTGGGGGGGTCGAGGGCTGCGAAGAGCGAGTTGGAGGAAATGAGAGGAATGCTAAGGAGTGCGAAAGTGGAAATGAAAGAAGAGGTGAAAGGAGCAGAAGTGAGAATGGTTGAGAAAATGGATGAAAAATTCAGGGTAATGATGAATGCAGTGCAAGAGATGATGCAGGAAATGATGAAGGGATTCATGGGACAGGGAGCAGTAGAAGGTAGGCCTACTGGGTCTTGTGACGAGCCAGGAGTGGTAAAGAAAGTGAAAGAGTGAATGGATGAGAGTACGAGTGAAGTAGGGTATTTGGTTGTGATAGGTAAGGGAAAGAAGGGGAAGACACAGGATAAGGATAAATCTAAGGACGAAAATAAGAAGGGGCTGAGGAAAAGAAGAAGACTATGGGAAAAAAGGTTACTAAGGCTAACGGACAGGATGAGACTAGGAATGAATACACTGGGGAAAGGGCTGAGAGTGATTCAGATAGCAGTGAGTGGAAACTGTACTAAAATTCCATATGGAATTTGTATTTTTTTAATTATTTGTTTAATTAGCATGGTCACTGGAAGACAGTTAACGTAGTTTTCAAATATTTAACTACCCCCTTAGTTGTTAACAGCTCACTGCCTTCCAGCGGCCGTTCTGGTTCTGTCCTAACCAACCACTAATGATTTTGCTTTCTTCCTGAGGTTGACGGAAACTTAAGTCAGTTACGAAGGAGATTTCAATCACGAAGGGTCTCGTAACTCGGATACTCTGAGCTCTATTGACTATATAAGGATATATAGCCATATCTTTGAAGTGACGACGACTATTCCTTTTGACATGTAATCTCCGTTTAACCCCAGCCAGGAAGAAACATTCCTTCATCGCAGTCTCTCACTCTACACGTACTTCACCTTCGTCCCAGGATGATATCGGTGGGTCTGTAAAACTCAGGGGGAGTTTTGTTTGTCAATCCGAAATCATTTGGAGGGATAATGCTTTCCCATATTAAAATGCCTTCCAATTACCATCACTTACTTTTTAGTATTTTAATTTAAGCATCTGTTTTTTATACCTTGCATAGTAGTAATACGAGGTTTCGTACCCTTCCAGGGATATCATGAATTATGTACTACGTGGACGTCAGTTTGGACTGTTGGTATATATATATATTTAGATTTTCCAAGGTATGCAACTTTCCAAGTGTTATAAGTGCTGCACATGCTCATAATTAAATTTAGATATATGCTTATGATAATTGTGTAGTGTTTAATTAGGCATTTGGTAATATTTTAAGGTATTTTGGAAGTGTCTGAATTACTGCGGCTCCCCAAGCTTCACGATGATCAACTTTGTGTATTAGCTGCCGCATCAGCACCTGGTTGATAGGACAGTTCGCAATTACAATAAATTACTTAATTTTCTTAAATTTTCAATTAACCTTATCAATTTCCCGGTGTATGAATAAAAATTCAGCGCATGGCGACCATGACAGGATTTAGGCATTATAGGTTACGTGCGTGACATAGGAAGTGAATTGTGGTGAATTGGAGGTTTCTTCCTGGGGTTTTATTTCACTTACAATACTTTAGAATCTCTCTTATTGCGGGTTTCTTTAAAGTTCAGTGTCATTTTTGCGAATTCGTAGCTAATGTTTATCATTTGGTGATTTATTTAAGAGTTCAGTGTAAACTATTTTTCGATTCATAGTTTGATGTTTATCCCTTTGCAAAATAATTTAGTATTTGAGTGCCCCTAATTTTCGCGTTGCTGTGAAAGTTTTTGCTTAGTAATAACTTTGTTGCATATATGTACTAAGTATCGTTTACCATTTTTTGAAATTTTCGCTGTGTATTGCAGTAATTATACTTATATTGGTGTTTGTATGTTTATTTGTCTTCATAATGGCTGCATTGGTAGTGCTAATTGGTCAGCGTAAGATTATTAGGAAAAAGGTTACAGAATGTGCCAACCGTTCTTCACAGTACCTTTCATTAGATAAAACTGCAAAAGTATCTGAGCGGGGTGTTCTCTTGGAGTATAGGAAGAGATTAAGTGACTTGGATTCTAAAATACAGGCTCCAAAATTCCAAAGTAAGGAAGGTGAAGATTTTTTGAAATTCATTCGAGAATTTGAAACCACAACCCAAAGTCTTAACTATCCAGACAGGGACTTGCTCTTACTTTTGAAGCAACAAGTAGAAGGTAGGGCTAAATGTTTACTTGGTTCATTGGAGGCCGACAAAGAAAGTTACAAAGATGCCAAAGACTTAATGATTCAGGCTTTTGCCTCGAGTGAATTACGAAAGTCGGCTGTAATTAAGAAATTGACCTGTCTACATCTCAAAGAAGGAGACGACCCCTTTGTTTTCTTATCAGAACTTAGGACTATAGTCGAAAATTTAAAATATTTAAATATTGATGTTGATGAGGTTGTTAGATATTTCGTTTGGTCTGCACTCAATGATAGATTTAAGTCTCATATGGTTCATATCACTAATGTGACTCATCCATCACTTAAGCAAATCATAGATAATTTCTTTACAGCATGTGAAAGGTATGAACAGGGTCAGGCGAAAGGTAAATTATCGGTCAGGGATAAAGTTGTAGCTCATTCAAAGCCATTCCAGGAAAAGACTAATACAATGGCTGTTAAAACTAAGACAGTTCCGACCAAAGCTTGTAATTTTTGTACTAAGGCCGGTATTTCTGACGGTGATCACTTAAATTATAAGTGTACTAAGTATGCCACCCTTCTGCCAAAATTGATTTATTAAAATTGCATAAAGGTTGTGTAAAATGTGGTAATTTTAATCATGCCACTAAAGCATGTAAATTCAGATTTCGAAGACCTTGTTCACATTGTTCACAGCATCATATGGAGTATCTTTGTTGGAACCTTAGTCCTGATATGATTAATAGTAAAGCAGAGTCTTCCAAGGAAGCAAGCAGTGGGATAGCAGTATTACCAAATGTTACCACAGGTTCAGTTCTCCCTACTTTTACATTTTGTATAAATGGTCATGATTGGCTTTACAGGGGTCTTAAAGATTGAGGATCACAAAACACTTTTATATCTAGCAAGTTAGCTTCCTTTTACGATTTCAAGTCTTTAGCTACTAAAGTAAAACTGATTGTGAAAGGGTTTAATGGTCAAAAGGAATATTTTACTAGTCTTGTTGAAGTTTCTATTAAATTCGGGAATGAAACCTTTGCTATTTCTGCTCTAGTTGTACCCTCTGTAAACTTGCAATTGAGTTTACCTGGTCTTGGCCAGGTAGTTAGTATAATGCAGAGTAAAAATTTTGTATTTGCTGACAAGCTTTTATCAACCAATTCTCAGAGCATTGATGATGTTCAGCTTTTGTTAGGAGTAGATT
This sequence comes from Macrobrachium nipponense, assembly GCF_015104395.2. NCBI lineage: Eukaryota > Metazoa > Arthropoda > Malacostraca > Decapoda > Palaemonidae > Macrobrachium > Macrobrachium nipponense. The sequence continues at coordinate 82,534,812 of NC_087209.1, forward strand.
TTTCACATTGTCTTTTGGGAAGAGACATAGTGATAGGGAGTCCTAATTCGTCTGTGTATATTGAGACTTCTTTAGGAATAATGCTTATGGGGAATGTTGATAGGTTCCTAATTAATCTTAATTCACTAAAAGGTAATGAAAGTTTGGCCCCGAAACCATTGAGGGGCGAAAATTCTAATACTGAACACTGTACATATTACACTTTCCCTAGCCATTCTTATTTTCTAGCTACTAGTGTATCAGTGAATGAAGAATTTTACGAACTCGGTGACATTACAAAAAATTGTTCTTTTACTGTGCTTTCAGATAGAAGGACTATTATTGATAGGAAACTGCAAGAAGCAACTGATAAAATTTTGAATATGGAGAGCCAATTTTATTTGAACTATGATCAGAAAGTTTACAGTGATGAATCTAATCGGCTCGATGATTCTCTCGTGGACTACACTTTCAGAAATTTGCATGCGAAAGGTGATGGACGCATAGTTGTTCCCCTGTTATGGAATGGGAAGGTATCGCACCTTCTTTCGAGAAATGAGTCTCTTTCCAAGGCTGTTCTTCAATCAAATTTGAAAAAATTACTTCGTAAGAAAGGTTCCTTGCAGTTGGTAGATAACTGCATAAAGGAGCAATTGAAGGAGGGGTATTATTGAGCCTATTTTGGACTTGGAGGTATTTAAGGCTGAATATCCTAAACTACTCCTTCTTACCTCATATGCCAGTCTTTAAGCCAGAAAGGGAAACTATGAAGTGTC
>NC_087209.1:82536066-82556066 GCF_015104395.2 Macrobrachium nipponense
TATGAAGTGTCGCATAGTATTTCTTTCTAATTTGCAGGAATCCTCTAAGAGACTGTCACTGCTCCCATAATCAATGTATGTATGCTGGGCCTAACTTAAATCAAAAGCTCTCCTCTGCATTCTTAATATTAGGTTTGATGAAAAAATTTTGATTTTTGATTTGAAGAAAGCTTTTAATATGTTGGCTTTAAGTGAAATTGATCAGTCTAGGCTATTATTTTTTTTGGTTTCGGAATGTCACCACAGGTGATTACACCCCAGTTGCTTATAAAAATGTCAGGCTTTCATTTGGACTTCGGTGTAGCCCATTTCTTTTGATGGCTTCATTGTATTATATGTTAATCTTGACTTCAGTAATGATTCAAGAATCGATGAACTCAAGAAACTTATATATGCTTTAATATATATGGATAATGGTGCTGTCACAATGAACACTCTGATGACTTGAGGTGGGCCTACGAGCAGTTAGCTGGCATATTCAAACCTTTTAAATTTGAAATTCAGCAACTGGTGACTAATGACATTGATCTGCAGTCTGACATAGATCGGTCAGAAGTTCTTACCCCGGTAGTCAACAAATTGTTTGGGCTTGAATGGAATAGACTTTCGGATGATGTTTTCACTAGGCCAATTTCCCTTGACCTAGAAGCTAATACCAAAAGATTAATTCTTAAGTCAAATGCCACTCAGTTCGATATATTTGGTTTCAACTTGCCTTTATTTAACCGATGTAGGCTTTATATGCATAACTTGCAATGTCAAAAGGGTTTGAACTGGGACCAGCCTCTTAATAGTCAACAGCTTAAAGACTGGAGGAATATCTTGTAGACAGTGTAATTCATCGCCCCCCCCCTCTTAAAGTAACTCGTTTTTGTGGGTCGAAGGGATGGTGAGTATCATATAATTGTTTTTACTGATGCCAGTTCTGACATATATGGGTGTGTAATTTATTTATTGAATGTTGAGTCTGGCAAACTTACCTTTATTAATGCTAAAAATCAGTTGGTTAATACCCAATTGAATGGTAAATCCATACCATCTTTAGAGATCCACGCCATTAATCTAGGAGTCGAACAATCTGTTGGTCTTTATTTGGATCTTGCTGGTCCCAATTGTATAAAACCTATAAAGGTGACAAAGATTTGTCTATTTTCAGATTCTTCTTGTGCCCTGCAGTGGTAATAAGTTCTCGCTTCAACTTAAGAAAATGAACCAATGTTCTACTTTTGTATTGAACTGAATTTACAGTATACAAAAACTGTGTGAAACATATCCTGTTAATTTTGGGTTTATTAATGGCAAGGAGAATCCTGCTGATATGGTAACCAGGTGCACATCATATAAATTGTTAATGAAGTCTTGTTTCCTTTCAGGCCCGGACCTGAGGAATATTAGGGCGCAAGCCATGCAGTTCAATATTCCTCAAGCGGGTTATCTTTCTGGAAATTACATGAATCTTTCTAATGTTCCTTTAGTTAAGAGAAATTACTTGGTGAACATTTCTGATTTTTCTGACTTTCGAAGACTTGTTTTGCTGTACCGTCGGTGCATAATATGCATACACAAATGGAAAGCTAAAGTGAGAAGACAAGTTGATGTACAAGAAGATAATAATTTTTTTGCTTTAGCTCTTGTACATTTGATTTTTGACCGATCAACAAAATCACTTTGCTGATTTTTTGGAGCATTTCTCTAAAGGTTTTTCTGCAGCAAAGGATATACCAGGTATAGTTTCTCAGTTTAACTTGTTTGTTGATAACAATGGCATTTTGAGAGTGAAGAGCAAATTTAAGAAAGAGAAAAAATTTCCTATTCTATTATCAAGAGACAGTCATTTAACGAAGTTAATTATATTGGATATTCATCACAAATTAGCTCATTCTGGGTGCTATGCTGTTCTTTCTGAATTAAGAAGACATTATTTTATTCCTAGAAATTTTTCAGTGGTTAAAAAGATTCTGAGGCAATGTGTTCACTGCAAGAGATTTAATGCACGCCCTGTCAATTTAAATCAGAATTGTTACAAGGAATTCAGGGAAGACCCACCAGCTGTGCCTTTCGGCAATATTTTCGTAGATTATATAGGGCCTTTTACAGTTAAACTGGAGAAGGAAAAGGGTAAGGTATGGCCATTATGTTTTACTTGCACTTGGTCTCGTGCAATTAATTTGAAAATTTGTAGAACACTCAGTGTGCCAGATTTTCTTAGGGCATTTTCTCTTCATTGCTTCGAGTTTGGCATTCCACAGTTATGCATTAGTGACTTAGGGTCACAAATAGTTGCAGGAGCTAATGTCATATCTACATTTTTGAATGACCCCCACACACAGTTGTATTTTGAGGAGCGTGGTGTTAAACCATTAACTTTTCAACAATATTTCAAAGGATGTAGTCAGCTGGGCTCCCTTGTCGAGATTTGTGTCAGGTTAACAAAGTGACTTCTCTATGGGTCCATCAAGAACAATATTCTCTCCTACTTTGATTTTGAGTTTACTGTATGTCATGTTGTCCACTTTGTAAATCGACAACCAATATCTTTTAAAGAGGCTCTTAGGGATAGTGCAGCAGAAGACCTTCCTGAACCAATAACGCCCGAAATGTTGATTTGGGGGTATGAGCTTTCCTCACTCAATGTCATTCCAGATTTACAACCTTTACCCAAAGATGAAGAATTTGTCCCTTGTGGAGCTACTAATAAATTTGAACCACTGTCTAGGATTAGGAGTAAACTTATAGATATTTACCATCATGAGTTATGCAAACACTTTTAAGCCAAGCAGTTGATAGGAAGGGTAGATATCGCCCGGTGACTCATCATCATCTAAAAGTAGGTGACATTGTTTTGATCAATGAAGATAATACTAAGATTAACAATTATCCTTTAGGTCAGATAAAGGAAACTTTTACGAATGATCTTGGGGAGACTAACATGCTGTAGTATTTAAAGGCTGTACCAGGCAAATGTGTAAACTCCACGTTAATAAACTAATACCTTATCTTTCCTTAGATGATGAAGACTCAAAGTCCAGTGATTTGCAAAACTTAGACAAATCATCACCAGCTTCTGAGAGGCCTAAAAGAAAGGCTGCTGTGGAAAGCCGGAGAAAAACCTCTGAAATGTTGAATTTATAAACTTTGATCAATTTAATTTTTGTATGCATTGTATATATATTCTTATGTATTTGGCAAAATCCAAAAACACATTTTTTTGGATTCGTTCCCCTGCAGTGTACTAAAATTCCATATGGAATTTGTATTTTGTTTTATTATTCGTTTAATTAGCATGGTCACTGGAAGACAGTTAACGTAGTTTTCAAATATTTAACTACCCCCTTAGTTGTTAACAGCTCACTGCCTTCCAGAGGCCGTTCTGGTTCTGTCCTAACCAAACCACTAATGATTTTGCTTGCTTCCTGAGGTTGACGGAAACTTAAGTCAGTTACGAAGGAGATTTCAATTACAATAGGGTCTCGTAACTCGGATACTCTGAGCTCTATTGACTATATAAGGATATACAGCTATATCTTTGAAGTGACGACGACTATTCCTTTCGACATGTAATCTCCGTTTAACCCCAGCCAGGAAGAAGCATTCCTTCATCGCAGTCTCTCACTCTACACGTACTTCGCCTTCGTCCCAGGATGATATCAGTGGGTCTGTAAAACTCAGGGGGAGTTTTGTTTGTCAATCCGAAATCATTTGGAGGGATAATGCTTTCCCATATTAAAACTGCCTTCCAATTACCAACACTTACTTTTTAGTATTTTAATTTAAAGCATCTGTTTTTTTTATACCTTGCATATTAGTAATACGAGGTTTCGTACCCTTCCAGGATATCATGAATTATGTACTACGTGGATGTCAGTTTGGACTGTTGGTATATATATATATATAGATATATATATATATATATATATATATATAATATATATATATATATATATATATATATATATATATATATATATATTATATATATATATATATATATATATATATATATATATTTAGATTTTCCAGGTAGCAACTTTCCAAGTGTTATAAGTGCTGCACATGCTCATAATTAATTTAGATATATGCTTACGATAATTGTGTAGTGTTTAATTAGGCATTGGTAAATATTTTAAGGTATTTTGGAAGTGGCTGAATTACTGCGGCTCCCCCAAGCTTCACGATGATCAACTTTGTGTATTAGCTGCCGCATCAGCACCTGGTTGATAGGACAGTTCGCAATTACAATAAATTACTTAGTTTTTCTTAAATTTTCAATTAACCTTATCAATTTCCCGGTGTATGAATAAAAATTCAGTGCAGAAACAGGTAGGTAGTAAAAAGAAGGAGACAAGACGAGAGTAGTCAAGAGTATGGACGTGAGTATGGAAGTGGACTCACTGTATTTGGAAGAGGGAAAGAAGGGTCAGAGTGGAAGCAGCGAAAGTGAGAGTGAGAGTGAGCAAGAGTGAGCAAGAAGTATGAAAGGCTGTGTATATGAGAGAGGAATCCCGATGTGCACAATACGAGGAATATGGTAGTAGGGAGATAGGGGACTTTTTTTAAGGAATATGAGAAGTATTGTGAGGCAAAGTATGGGGATAACAAGAGAGTCTGGGCAAGAGAGTTAGGTAGCTTTTTCATGGGATTTTTGTTGAGTATGTATGGGGTAATGAGTGTAGGGAATGTGCCGTATGAGAGTGTGAAAGCTAGGATTGTAGAATCGGCAAAGAGGATAAAGAGTAGTGTTTGATATAGGAGAAAGCTAGATTTTGAAGAGGCAAGAATGAATGTTGGTGAGCCATTGCGATGTATGAGTGCAGGTTGGAAACTTTAGCCAGGGAAAAAGGCTGGGTACGAAGGGATAAAACGAGTGTAAGGAAATTAGTGCAAAGTTTGTTGGCGACTGTACCAGAGAGTGTATGTGAGTTTATGAATCTTAAACGCAAGGAGAAAATGCGATGGACGAATGAAAGGTTGACGTGGAATGACATTTTGGAAATAGTAGAAGATTATGAGTTAGATAGGTGTATGAAAGAGAGTAGGAGTGTTAGTGTTATGACTGAAGTAGCTGAGGTTGTACCAGAGTTTAAAACTATAGGGAGGCAGTTTTGGAAGGGCCAAGGCGAATGGCAGAGCAAGTGGTAGATAGGAATGTTAGGGCAAGTAACGTGAGTGTAGTTAGCCCTAAAAGAGATAGGAGTGCGAATATTGGAAGAGTAGGGTCAGTTAGTTGTGAGCGAGAGCAGCAGTGTTATAGATATGATAAGCCAGGACACAGGAAGAATGAATGTCGGTGGTCGTTAAGAGTGTGCTTTGGGTGTGGGCAAACGGGGCATTTAGTGAGCGAGTCTAAGAAAGATAGGGATATTAAATGTTATAGGGCACATAGCTAGTGGATGTCAGGGTACCTGTATGAAGATTGTTTGCGGCAACTGTGGGAAGAACGGGCATTATGCTAGGATGTGTAGAGAACAGCGTGCGAAATGTGTTGAATGTGGAGTGGAGGGTCATGTAGCAAGTGTGTGTAGGCGAAAGAGGATGAGTCAGTTTGGGAATTCAGGAAACTAGGTGTTAAGGGGATTCAGTTGGGTGGGTCCTCTAGTATGCGACAGTATGTTCGGGAGAGTGCGATGGGTGAGTGCTTGAGGGTGAATAAATGTGTGCCAAGTGTTTAGTGAGCCATGATGGGTTTATGGAAGATCGGTCAGTTTGGTGTTTGGTTTGAGTATGGAAGAAAGAAGAAGAAGGCAAGGCAAGGGAATGGAAGGGAGAAACATGAGCTGCATGATAGAGGGGTTTAGTGTAGGTTAAAAATTTAAAAATGGTGGATAAGGCATGTAATACGGATGACATCGAGGGGAGGAATAATACATATAGCATGTGTGGGTTTCTATTGTCAGAGTTTAGTGGGGTTTCACCAGGAAGGGAATCGGGTGGTAAGGATGTAGTTGGCAGTATGAATGAGTCTCTTCTGGAGTTTGGCAGGAGTGTAAATGAGGTAAGGGATTTGGTGGCAGAATTACGAGAGATATTCGGGAAGACTTGGAAGGGGTAGATGAGATAGTGAATGGGATTTGGGAGGATGGTAGTGAGGGAGATGGTAAGGGTAGTCTGACTGGAAGTGGTCTGGGAGAAGTTGATGGCGGTGTGAGAGTGTGTATGAGGGCCCTCAAACAAGATCCAAGGGGCCTGCATCCGAGCATCCGTGGGTGTTGCGGAAGGCTATTTAGTGTGGGTGTTGTGAGTGAAAGGAGACGTTGTCAAATGTAACGGGGGAAGAAATATGGAGGAGTTATGGAGTTTCATTTGACAATGTCTGTGAGAGAGAGAGAGAGAGAGAGAGAGAGAGAGAGAGAGAGTAATTGCTGGTTGGATGGTTAACGACTGAATTGGCTGTTGGTGAGTTCTGAGTTGTCTGCTGGTGCTGTTGGAGATCAGAGTTCTGTGTTTTTAGTCAGTCTTGGGTTAGAGCCTATGACAGTCAGTAGTGTTGGGAGCAGTTGGTTGAAGGCATTGATATGCAGCTGAGTTGTGTGTTTTTGTTTGTCATTTGGTTGTTGTTAGTGTTGTTTGCTTAGAGTTGTTGTGCCTATGCTGTTGTGATTTTTTGTGTTGTTTGTGCAGTGGTCTTTTGTTGTGTTGTTGAGTTTTTGTTGTTATGTGTGAGATTGCGGTTGTGTTCCTTGGTTGTATGCTGTGTGTTGGGTTGTGGTTGTGTTTCTTGGCTGTTTGCTGTGTTGTTGAGTTGTGGTTATGTTCCTTGGTTGTTGTTGTTGAGTTGTGGTTCTTGGTTGTTGTTGGTGTTGTTGTTGTGTTGTTGGGTTGTGGGTTGTGGTTCTTGGTTTTTGTGTTGTTGTTGTTGTTGGTATCTCAGTGATCTTGACCAGCGGACAGCACAGCATAGCCCGGAGTATCTGGAGGGGTTGGTAATTACATGTGTTTGTGTTTTTTTTTTTTTTTTTTTTTTTTTTTTTTTTGTAGGGATAGGTGAATTGTCCTGCGTGTATTCTGTAGTGTAAAGAGGTAAGTGTGACAGAGGTGAGTTTGGCAGCTGGATTGATTAGGTTTATGTTGGGGGGAGGGGGATTCGCCACTTGTTTTTTAAGTTTGTGATCCTGCCACAATAGTAGATACTGCTTATCACCGAATGTTTATGCTGAATTAATGCCGTTAATTCAGGGTTTATAAATGCTCTGAATAAGGCAATTTGTTACAAACTTTGGTCACGTAGAACAGGATAAAGACTTGCGACTACCACATAATCAAAGTAAAAGGAGAAAGATATTGCCTTGAATCCGCAAAGATGGAAAAATAATGACTAACACTGACATGAGTAAACAATGTTTTCCTTTTTAGGAGATTATTTTATTTATTTTCTTGGAAAGATAAATGCTTTGCAAATCTGTATATTTTCTAAACGTACTTTTTTTTAGGCCAAAATGAGCTACTGTAAAAATATCAAATAGCAGAATTTAAATACTTTGTTAGATTAAGCTTGAAAGCTTTCTTGTTGATATTTAGAATAATTTATATGCTAAGTGATGAGAAATACACGATGGTTGCTTTAAATAAAAATAGTTGAAACTTTAATCATCAAACATGAAAACCCACAAAACATTTTAGAAATATAAATTAGAAGCCTAATGGGTGTTTTTCAAAGTAATCTATTTTCCTTTACTTTTGTGTCATTGCTTTCGAGATTGCGACTTCTTCTGACTGTGCGACTTACATTTCTGGTAAAAATATTCCAGAATTAAATAAGCTGGTAAAATTCTTAGAAACTTAAGTGGTAAGATTATTAACTAGTTGTAGTAATAGTTACAGCAACAATAATGATGACGATATTAACCCTCTTAAGCCGGAGCCCTCTAAAAATCAAAACGTCCTCCCGTATGCCGGGCCTGGTTTGGAGTGAGCGCGGAAGTGGAAAAAATAATTTTTTTCAAAAAATTACAGCGCGCCGTACTTTTGAAGATTAAGAGTTCATTTTTGGCTCCTTTTTTTGTCATTGCCTGAAGTTTAGAATGCAACCATCAGAAATGAAAATAATATCATTATCATATGTAAATAATGCGATATATGGTAGCGAAAAAAAAAAAATTCATACATAATTGTATTCAAATCACGCTGTGCAGAAAACGGTCAAAGCTAACCAGTTACTTTTTTTTGCGTTGTATTGTACACTAAATTGCGATCATTTTGATATATAATACATTGTAAAACAATAAAAGTAACACCGAAAAAATATTATCACAAAACGACGTACGAATTCGTAACGCGCGGACGCAAAAAAATATTTTTTTCAAAAATTCACGTAATTCTAAATAATGTTCTAGAGACTTCCAATTTGTTTCAAAATTAAGACAAATGATTGAATATTACGATACTGTAGAGTTTTAGATTAGAATTGCAGATTTCGACCATTTCGGACGAGTTAAATTTGACCGAATGTCGAAATTTTTAATATATATATTTTTTCATATGCACATATTTCGAAGATGGAAAAAGCTACAACCTTCAATTATTTTTTATTGTATTCTTCATGAATTTGCGCACATTTTGATATATGAAACTCTATAAAAAGGCTAATATGAAAAGGAGCAAATATTAGGATAATGCCATGTACGTATTTCGGAGACTTGCGGCCGCGAATCGGCGCGCGGAGTGAAGGTAAATATATTTTTCAAAAATTCACCATAAAATCACAATATTGTTTTAGAGACTTCAAATTTGTTTCAAAATGAAGAAATGACTGAATATTACTAGGCCGTAAGAGTTTTAGCTTACAATTGCGTTTTTCAACTATTTCGGTAGAGTCAAATTTGACCGAACGTGGTTTTTTTTCTATTTATCGTGATTTATATGCAAAATATTTCGAAAAAGAGAAAAGCTACAACCTTCAATCATTTTTGTTTTAGTTGTATTCTACATGAAATTGCGCACATTTTCATATATATAACTTTATGAACAGCTAATTTTAAATGGTGCAAACATTTCGACAATCGCACAAAAAAATTCTGATTTTTTCGGAAGAGTTACCGCGCGAACGAATGTTTTTTTTTTTTCATAAATTCACCATAAATCAAAATATTGTGCTAGAGACTTCCAAGTCGTTGCAAAATGAAGGTAATGATTGAATATTACTAGAATATAAGAGTTTAGCTTACAATTGCGTTTTTCGACCATTTCGGTAGAGTCAAAGCTGACCGAAAGTTGAACTTTTGCACTTAACGTTATTTATATGAAAATATTTCAAAAAACTGATAAAAGCTACAACCATGGGTTGTTTTTTGTTGTATTGTGCATGAAATTGCGCACATTTCCATATATAAAACTTTATGTAACGGCAAATTTAAAAGGGTGCAAAACATTAGGACAATCGCACGAAAAAATTTATCGGAAGAGTTATCGCACGAACGTAAGGAAAAAGTTTTTCATAAATTCACCATAAATCGAAATATTGTGCTAGAGACGTCCAATTTGTTGCAAAATGAAGGCAAAATGATTGAATATTACTATAATATAAGAATTTTAGCTTACAATTGCGTTTCTCGACCATTTCTGTAGAGTCAAAGTTGACCGAAGGTTGAAATTTTTGCACTTATCGTTATTTATATGAAAATATTTCAAAATTGATAAAAGCTACAATCATGAGTATTTTTTAGTTGTATTGTGCATGAAATTGCGCACATTTTCATATATAATACTTCATGTAAAGGATAATTTAAAATGGTGCAATAATTATGTCAAAGTGACGAAATAATTTCCGAGATGTGTCACTGATACTTTTTAGTGCGATAAGAAAGAAATTCGCGCTTGCGCGCCTGCGTAGCGATTGTAAACAAAACAACGCTTGATCCGTGAACTCCCAGCATCCCCCAAGGCGCGTGATACAAAAGTTTTCGGCTGGTAGGCCTAAGTATTTTTCCGCGAATTTTTTAAAAAACAAAAAAACTTTTTTGAGCCGACGTATGATACGTCCAATCGGCATACGGGAGACATTTTGACTCGACGTTTTATACGTCCAATCGGCGGGTAAGAGGGTTAAGAACAGTAAAGTAATAATAATAATAATAATAATAATAATAATAATAATAATAATAATAATAATAATAATAATAATAAGAAGAAGAAGAAGAAGAGAAGAAGAAGAAGAAGAAGAAGCAAGAAAACAAGGGAGGAACTCAACGAGAAATACAAAGTACAAGAGAGGGGACTAAACAACACAATAGAAGTTAAGGCCACAGCACATAAGATCCAACGGCACATGAACAGGAATAAGGGATACCAACAGAACAAACTATTCGGAACCAACCAGAAAAGACTATACAGCCAACTAAGAGGGGAAGACAACCACCCAGAAATTCCTGAAGCCGAACCAAGGAAGAGATTCTGGGAAAACATATGGAGCAATCTGGTATCACACAACAAACATGCAACATGGCTCCAGGAAGTCAAGGAAGAAGAAACAGGAGAATAAAACAAAGATTCACAGAGATCACGACAGACACAGTTAGACACCAACTAAAGAAAATGCCAAACTGGAAAGCCCCAGATCCCGATGAAGTCCATGGATACTGGCTCAAAAACTTCAAGGCCCTACACCCACGAATAGCAGAACAACTCCAGCATTGTATCTCAAATCACCAGGCACCGTAATGGATGACCACAGGAAGAACATCCTTAGTACAAAAAGACAAGAGTAAGGGAAATATAGCCAGTAACTACAGGCCTATCACCTGCCTACCAATAATGCGGAAGTTACTAACAGGTTATCATCAGTGAAAGGCTATACAACTACCTAGAGGAGACAAACAAAACCATCCCCCACCAACAGAAAGGCTGCAGAAGGAAGTGTAGGGGCACAAAAGACCAGCATCCATGAAGACACAAAATGCAATGAAGCAACCAGTAGGAGAAGGAAAACCAACCTAAGCATGGCATGGATAGACTATAAGAAGGCCTTCGACATGATACCACACACATGGCTAATAGAATGCCTGAAAATATATGGGGGAGAGGAAAACACCATCAGCTTCCTCAAAAATACAATGCGCAACTGGAATACAATACTTACAAGCTCTGGAATAAGACTAGCAGAGGTTAATATCAGGAGAGGTATCTTCCAGGGCGACTCACTGTTCCCACTACTCTTCGTAGAAGCCATGATTCCCATGACAAAAGTACTACAGACGATGGATGACCGGGCGGGTACCAACTCAAGAAAAGAGGCAACAGAATCAACCATTTGATGTTCATGGACGACATCAAGCTGTATGGTAAGAGCATCAAGGAAATAGATACCCTAATCCAGACTGTAAGGATTGTATCTGGGGACATCAGGATGGAGTTTGGAATAGAAAAATGCGCCTTAGTCAACATACAAAAAAAAAAAGGCAAAGTAACGAGAAACTGAAGGGAGGGGTAAAGCTACCAGAGGTGGGAGCAACATCAAACACATAGATGAGACAGGATACAAATACCTGGGAATAATGGAAGGAGGGGATATAAAACACCAAGAGATGAAGGACACGATCAGGAAAGAATATATGCAGAGACTCAAGGCGATACTCAAGTCAAAACCCAACGCCGGAAATATGATAAAAGCCATAAACACATGGGGCAGTGCCAGTAATCAGATACACCGCAGGAATAGTGGAATGGACAAAGGCAGAACTCCGCAGCATAGATCAGAAAACCAGGAAACATATGACAATACACAAAGCACTACACGCAAGAGCAAAACGACGGACGACTATACATAACACGAAAGGAAGGAGGGAGAGGACTACTAAGTATAGAGGACTGCGTCAACATCGAGAACAGAGCACTGGGGCAATATCTGAAAACCAGTGAAGACGGGTGGCTAAAGAGTGCATGGGAAGAAGGACTAATAAAAGTAGACGAAGACCCAGAAATATACAGAGACAGGAGAAAGACAGACAGAACAGAGGACTGGCACAACAAACCAATGCACGGACAATACATGAGACAGACTAAAGAACTAGCCAGCGATGACAATTGGCAATGGCTACAGAGGGGAGAGCTAAAGAAGGAAACTGAAGGAATGATAACAGCGGCACAAGATCAGGCCCTAAGAACCAGATATGTTCAAAGAACGATAGACGGAAATAACATCTCTCCCATATGTAGGAAGTGCAATACGAAAAATGAAACCATAAACCACATAGCAAGTGAATGCCTGGCACTTGCACAGAACCAGTACAAAAAGAGGCATGATTCAGTGGCAAAAGCCCTCCACTGGAGCCTGTGCAAGAAACATCAGCCACCTTGCAGTAATAAGTGGTACGAGCACCAACCTGAAGGCGTGATAGAAAACGATCAGGCAAAGATCCTCTGGGACTATGGTATCAGAACGGATAGGGTGATACGTGCAAACGGACCAGACGTGACGTTGATTGACAAAGTCAAGAAGAAAGTATCACTCATTGATGTCGCAATACCATGGGACACCAGAGTTGAAGAGAAAGAGAGGGAAAAAATGGATAAGTATCAAGATCTGAAAATAGAAATAAGAAGGCTATGGGATATGCCAGTGGAAATCGTACCCATAATCATAGGAGCACGAGGCACGATCCCAAGATCCCTGAAAAGGAATCTAGAAAAACTAGATGCTGAAGTAGCTCCAGGACTCATGCAGAAGAGTGTGATCCTAGAAACGGCACACATAGTAAGAAAAGTGATGGACTCCTAAGGAGCCAGGATGCAACCCGGAACCCCACACTATAAATACCACCCAGTCGAATTGGAGGACTGTGATAGAGCAAAAAAAAATAAAATAAAAAATAAAAAATAAAATAATAATAATAATAATGTTGACTTCTCCTCAGTTTATCATTATCATCCTTTAAAACTTTTCAAAGGAAATGAGCTTCCAAACTCAGTTCCCTTTCCTACTTTCCCTAATCCTTCGACTGTTCTTTCAGGTGGTATATTTACAAAAAAATTTATCGCCTGCTGCCTCTGAGGTAATCTCTTCCATTATATAAATCAGTAGCAAAGATTATATAAAACGTATAGTGAATCTTGTTTCTACTAGACTGTAGAATGGTATGTGCTTTTATTTGTGATTTTACGGTATGTTCTTTTATAGAACGGTTGTTTATACTGAGATACTTTGAACTTTTTGTTTCTAAATATCTTATTCCTAATCCTGCAACTGCCTATCAGTTTGAAAATATCTAGTTTCCTGTTGATGGGTGAAATACTGTTCTGGGTGAAATACTGTTCTTGTCCGGGACTGTAATTACTTTCTTCCCATTCAAATATTCCTTTTCTATCCCTTCCCTCCCCCAAAATAGTTTTTTTCTTGCCTTGGTGTGTGCCCGAGCCTACCAATACTTAGGGTATCCTAATCACCTAAAGAGCTCCCTCAAGTGTTCCAGCTCTTCATCTAAGAAATCCGGGATGGAAATCCTATCAGCCTTGGTACCCAAACCTGTCATTACTCCCATTTTAATTTCTTTCCTATGACTGGGGAATATATGCACGTATGAATTTGTGTGTGTCTTCATCCCGCGTACATGCATTTTTAATTTTCATCTTCCCTCTTTATCAGTAACGTCCAAGAAAGGAATTTCTCCCGCCTCTTCTATTGTGAGCTTGATTTGTTCATTTTTTCTATAAATATTTCTTCCTTTTCTCCACGCATCTTACTCATTTGATAATATTTAAGTTCCCTTTATTTAACTTACCGACCTCTTCCGTTTCAAACCGTCCATAAAAATGTTAGCCAGATCAGCGAAACACTCGAATCCATAGCCACGCCATTCTTTTGCTTGTAGTGGTTCCCAAATCCCCCCCCCCCACCCCCACCCCCAGTCCCTTTTGAACACATTGATGCAGAGGGCCACTGTTAACAGTCAGATCAAAACGTCATGGCCTAGTTCACAAGTGTAAAACTTTTCCTCCATGTTCTTTTTTATTATTTCCATCTTCATCTTCAGTGGTACGTTGATGAACAAGGCAGCTACACCCCGACTCTCAGATTTACAATCGTTTACGTTAATTTTAGTTTATTCATCTATTATGAGGTTCTTGTTAAGTTTTAGATGCTCTTTCGATACCAACACCACCCATTTTCCCATTATGTTGGAAACAAATTTCTCAACCCTCCTCTGCAGTGATTTCGTCGACACCACGATCGGTCTTAGCGGGCACCCTCCTTCTAGATCTTTGGACTGCCATGAATATAAGGAATCTCCGGGCTTTCCCCTGATTTTACTCGATGTTTTAATTATTTTCTTTCGTTTTGTCCCGGATTTTTATCAAAGCTCCCTTTACTTTTATTGATTAAAATTACTTTGTAGCCCCCTTGTGTCCGTCTTTTTGTTACAGGCCTCGTAAGGGTTTTCATCATTTAACAATTTTTCTAACTTCTTTTCGTAATCTTTGCCATCCATTACCACTACCCAACTCCATCCTCGCCTTTGTCTGTCCTTGTACTTAACAAAAATATAAAGGGATCTTCGTAACCTCTGCGGAAACATGTATCTGTTCAACCTAACCTCCGCCCACATAGCCTGCCTACAGAGAGCAGCTTCATCCTCGTTTTTATTCCATGAAATAGTGAGTATCGTTCCCTACGCAAATATTAAGACCGTATCCTAACACTAGCACTTCATCCCTGCTTAAAAGTCTCTTAGAAATGTTCTTGACCAAAACAAAGTTTTATTTTATATTTTTTTACCCACCCCGACCTGTCAAGAATCGCAACGAGTCTATTCTCGTGCACCTGTTAACTGCGGTGTGCGCATACCTTTATATAATCTTCAATGCCTTTAAAAATGCTGTTAAGACGGTGCATCCATATTTTCCGTCAGTTCTCGTCTGATTTGATTTGGTTTTTCTGCTAGTCCTAGAGAGTTTGTAACTTTTCCTGATTAAATATCTCCACTAGATACCATCCAATTTAAATGATGATATATATATATATATATATATATATATATATATATATATATATATATATAGATATATATATATATATATATATATATATATATATATATATACATATATATATATATATATATATATATATATATATATATATATATATATCTATATATATATGTATGTATGTATGTATGTATGTATGTATGTTGTATGTATGTATGATATGTACATATATATAAACATTATTTAAACTGGATGGTATCTAGTGGAGATATTTAATCAGGAAAAGTTACAAACTTTCTAGGACTAGCAGAAAAACCAAATCAAAAGAGAACTAACCATATCTCATTCTCTCTCTGATATCCAATTTTCTTGGTCAAACTTCTACTGTACACACACACACACACACACACAAATACATACATCCATACAAACAAACATATATATATATATTATATATATATATATATATATATATATATATATATATATATATATATATTCGTGTGTTTGTGTGTGTGTACAGTAGAAGTTTGACCAAGAAAATTGGATATCAGAAAGAGAATGAGATATGGTGTGTGGATCAAGAGCAAAATTTTGAGAAAATAGCGTTGGACAAATAAGAAAAGCTCTATATGTAGTTCATAAACTTGATAAAAACTTATGGTAGTGATTGACACAAATACATTGTAGAAGCTTTTGTAGGGTTACGGTACAGCACGTAGTTTGTAAGGAGTAGTGAGACGTTTATATGACTGAGGTGAAGATTTTGTTAGAAAATGGGGCCAGGTGAGGATGATTTAGTTAAACTATTAATCTAAGATGAGAGCTATGCTCTTGGTGGTCGACTATGTTAAGTTATGGTCAGAGCTCTGTATTGGACTAATAAACGGACCTGATAATATCGTTATGACATAGGTAGACATGATTTTTTGGACACGGGATTAAATGCTACATACAGACAGATAAGTCTAATATTAGTCCTCAAAGGGACTATTTCAGAAATTAAGTACGTATAATAAATCAAAATATGGAGAGTTCAGGGTTATGCACTAAACGCAAAGGCTGAAAGGCCTTCATATTGAAAGGTAAAAGAAAATTGGTATACATTAAATATATAACCCCCTTACTATCTTACCAAATTACAATAAACTATCGATATGTAATAGTATTATTTGTATTCAGAGTGAGCAATTATCCATGTGAAACAAGTTTAAGAGGCCATTAACTTGCAAAACTAGCTTCCATTGTTGTTAACCCATTATGAGCAAAAACGTTAGGAGGCCACAGACATCGAGTAGGGTGAACACACGTGAAAAGTATCTTATTTAATAACGAACATTTTAAAAGCCAATCACTTGACAGTCAAGAGGTTCGTCCACCTTTGGTCGTTCTGATGTTACTAAAAGCAGAGCATAACATTTTGAGAAATTCTACTAACCAAGAAAGTGGAGAAGAAGAAAGTACAGATCAATAATAATAATGATAACAAATAAACTAAGTAACAAAGGCATACACACGTGAATAACACAAGTTAGAAAAACCCGAAACCCTGAGGAGTTTAGTTCAAAAAGGACGGAGGGGCAGGAGCGGGTTCCTGATTGCAAAGGAAACTTCTGGGTAGTAGTCAAAGCCAAAGTTGGCGGCGAAAACTGTTCATGAATTGAAGGTGGTACAACTGTCAGGAGAACTTAGCGGGGCACAACAAGAAGAGAAGCGTTTTTATTCCGTCTTGTGGTCTTCTCAAAAGCCTAAGGGGAAGACGAGTTCGTGATGTTTAAGGAAGAGTTTTTTACTTAAGGCAAATGTTCGACATTTTTATTAGTATTGAGTGAAGTGGCATGTTTCTCGTTCCTATTTCATTTATTTGTTTGACGTTTTTGTTGTTTCTAGTGGACAAGATTTTGTTTGTTTCATGATATTTCTAAATTTAAAGGACTGATTTTTGTTTGACGTTTCCACTTGATTTTTGACAAACAATATTTGTCATCAGTAAGTTACGAAAAAGACCTTTGTGCAATTTTATCTACTTCTGAATCAATAGCCATTCCAACAATTTTAAGGTGCTCGTATTAAACATTGAGAAGGTTCATATATGAGTTCATATATTTCAAGTTTATGGCATAAATGGGAGACTCCAAGTCTTATCCCTGTATCACTTGTTCCAATGTTTGCAATTATCAATTGATTTTATGGTTTCTTTTTATGACTCGTGAATCAAGGAATGGCCTGTAATATCAAGTTGGCTTTTTTCTTCTTATTTTTGGGAAGTCATACAAAAATTAACTGAAATGTACTATATTTATGTTAGTTTTAGAACGATTTTAGTTTGTATAAACCGAGAAAACCAAAAATGCCATTAGAATGAAGTATATAAGGTTTGAGAAAAACGTTACTTATGAAAAAAAGAATAATTTGTTGGGGGCAAGAAGTGCTTGAGCAATTTAAATATTGTCTAAGGAATGTATTGCTTGAAATGAGATTTTTTTTTTTTTTTAACAAGAGATGGTGTACCAAATGATAGCCTAGAGTTCCGAAGCCTGTTACCTCATCACAAATCAAAGAAATGCCAATATCCTCAAGAGAAGTCCATTAACGCAAGAAACATTGCTCAGTAACATCTGACCTTTGGTGAGCCAAGAAAATGACTGTTGCAGGTTCCTGGTACACACAAATATTAATAATATACGTCCAGAAATTAAAGTTTATACCATTTTGAACCCTCTATGGTCATAATGTGTTTTTTATACAAGGTTTACAATGAATACCATTAACAATTATTTGGATAAAACAGAATATGTGTCTCACCTACATCCACTACCGCAACCATCCCTACATACACCGGCTTCAGATTGAGCTATGTTTTCCACCTGGAAACAACATTAATGACACAATGTTTTCTTGAGTCCTTACCATGTGTATGAACAGAAACGTTCAGGTAAACGTGCATCTTAGGGTGGGTTAGGAAAATATAGGGATGATCATTCAAAATGGCCGCCAAAATAACTACATTTCACCAAAAAATCAATTTTTGGCCATAGAAATGAAACCATTAAATATGGTCACATACCCTTTATAAACTCTCATCAAGCATATTTCTATAATACCATGCTTTAAAAACAATATGCCGATCACCATTAGGGCCAAAATGGCGCCCAAAATAGGAGAAATTGTAGAAAATGTCATAATGTTAGACATAAATGATAATCAGTTTGGAAATAATGCCATGAAACATAGTTATACACGCAAGAGGAACTCTTTATCAAGCAGGTTTGTGTAATATCATGTTTTAAATCCAATATGGGGATCACCATACAGGCCAAAATGGCCCCCAAAACGGGTGACATTGTAGAATATGGCCGTATATGGACATGTATGGTAATTAGTACTGGAAAAAGAGACAGAAATATGCTTCTAGGGTCATAAACAACTTTTATCTATTTTACTTGAAGTGTACCCATGCTTTAAATTTATGATGGTGGTCAATTTGTTCTGAAGATGCAAGTGTTAATTTGTGTGAAATCTGCTCTTTTTCAAGACCTTTATTTTTCTCTTCACTCCACAGAAGTGGCAATAATCGGGAAAGAGACGTGTGGGTGCTGCAGAAATAGATGATGCTCGCAATTTCCATCATCTGGTTGGTTTCTCTTTAATTGTGATATTATAAGTGTGAACCTCTTATAGCAGGGTTCCATGTAAATGCCTTGGATATTAGGATCAATGCGACCAGGAATCAATGCAGCTTGTTCCCAGTGAGCATTGCTGCCACCTTGATCACGACGAATTTGCTTTGCTTGCAGTAATCCTGAATGGGTATTTGATGAGAGGACTATCAGTTCGTTTATAATCATACTTGGGTGATTCGTAATGTGCTACGCATGGCAAGGCATGGTGTCACCTGAAAGAAAGAAAAAACGAAAAAGAATATAACATTATCAATACGGATACTAGATGTGATAGTTTGTACTTTGGTGGATTGGGAAAATATGGGGGTAAGTAATTTTATATGGGTGTCTAATGGCTCTAGAATCGTATTGCATGGGTTTTTCCCCATCATGTTTATTTACAGCCAATGTTGGTTTATTTTGACAAGACTTTGGGCTGGCATTTTAGCCACTATATTGGATCTGAAACAACACGTGTAAATGTTTTATTGAGCAATTTTATCTTTTTTGCCGGTTTTTTTTTTTGTGCAATAATATTGCCAGCTATCATGAATACAAAAGGATGGAAACAATTCAAGTATATTTCATAAACTTTGCTTATGGCTCTTGAAGCATATTACTGCCTTTTTTCCGGTATTAATCACCATATGTATATATTTCCAATATACGACCATTTTCTACACTTTCACCCATTTTGGACGCCATTTAGGTTGTATGGTGGTCGCTGTATTGGATTTGAAGCATAGTATTACACAGACATCATTAGAAACTTAGTGAAGATATTTCACAAAAGTATTGTTACCTATATGGTTAGGTATGCGGAAATTTACTCAAATCATTCCACAATCTAAATCTCCTTAGATTAATGAGCTTCGTAGTCACACAGGACGTGTTTTCTGTCTGCGGAGCTTACATGACTCTCTATCACACACAAACACAGGCACTTCATGCATTTATTAATGATACTGAAATTTTAGACCTAAGAAGGCTGGTAATGTCTATAATGGATGTAAGAGAAATGCTGATAAAATCGACATTATGGGACTGCCACATTTGATTTTCATAATTTACACAAGAATTACATTATGTATTACAGTCCGCACAAACCTAGTGAAGGAGAACCGTCGGTGAGTCAGATTTCATTCAGTAAATGAATCCTGCTGACTCATACGACTTTGCCTTTAAAAGTCAAGAGTAAACGCTTTAACTAACACCATTTAACATTGTATATTTTATCAAAAATTAGGGGGAGATGTTTTGTACACTGTGTTAAAGTACCATTTCGATAAAATAATTAGTTTGAAAGATATTTGAGAAAAACGATGACTCGCGGTCCCTGAAATGCATAGTAGTTACATGTCAGACACCCCCACGGCCCACACTCACTGAAACTTTCACCTTAATTGTGCAATTACTTTCTTG
>NC_087209.1:82566066-82568566 GCF_015104395.2 Macrobrachium nipponense
AAACATCAATAAACTAACCTCACGAGCCTCACTTAATTCAAAATTTTACATATTATGATGCAACACACACTATACATCTTTTACATAATTATCCACAGCATGAATAAACTATGCTCACAAATTTCTTGTGATGCAGCACACATATAAACATCAATAACTATGTGAACCAGTCTCACATAATTCATAAAATATTATGATGCATTACATACATTTCTTTTTTTATTACTATCCATAGCATCAATAAACTAAACTCACGTAATATATAGTATCAATATTTTGATGCATCTTACAATTATCCATAACATCGATTAACTAAAATCAAGTAATTTATAAAATAGTTTGATCCAGTACATACATATAGTATATTCTGTTTTAATTAGTATCCATAATGATCATTGCTAAGTAAAAGTGCACAATAGCACAACGAAGATCATGCTCAGGAGCTCTGATTTTTTATTTCATTCCCAGCAACACTGAAAATGTTGACTTGCAAAGCCATGTTGATTGAAATAGCAGCAGTGCTCGAATAGCAGGTTCAGCAATCGTATGTATGAAAGTGCAATTTGGAAGATATCATCTCCATCAGTTGGTACTTCTAGTGCTGTATTCATCAAGAACTCTTCCTTAACAGCACCCCAGAATGGTAAACTTTGAGGACGACCAGTTTAAGAAAAGAACACATCAATGGAAAGAGGAAGATATGCAAATGCACATAGTGTAAGAAGAAGAAGAAGAAAAAAAAAGACTCCCTACCTTCCATGGGAAGTTAAAAATAACTATCTGCAACCCCTTGTGGAGCCTCTTTTACAAAACAATTGTAAATTTTACCAAGTTATACATATTATTTGTCTGTTATTTAATATTTTGTAAAATTATAATTACAGCTCACACAATATCATAACAGATGAAAACTAAAATCAGTAACAAATTCCGAGTACATTTGTCGTCAAATATTTATGCAAATTTACCGAGATCGAAGATGCAATAATGTTTTTGGATTATACATGTTTCTAATATTTCTTTGCAAAATTATAATTACAACAGACATACTAGCATAATGATAAAAACTAAAACCAACAGCAACCTCTGGGTATATTTATGAGGAAATATATACAAAGACGCCATTAGCAATCTTATGGGCTATTGAAGTAATGGAACCTCTTTCCCGCCCAGTTTCTCCAAATGGATGTTGTGTAATATTGATACTCACCAGAAGGTAATCCGTCCACCACTCAAAACCTCTTATTGTTACACATATGAGGGTATCTGTTCCATTAACAGTTCTTTAATGCCTTCATTTCCTACATACCCAGAAAATTTTTATATTTTAGCACAATTTGTCACATCTGTGGACTCATCAAGTTGAATTGCAAACCCAATTTCTGACATAGGAAACTCACTAATCACTTGCTGAAAAATGTCCCCTGATAATTCTTCAATTCGTCGCTGGACTGTTACATATTTATCTCCTAGGACACAATGTGCCATTTCTTTTGCAGTTGGAAGAACAAGATCTTCCCCAGTGGTATGAGCTCTCTTTTGTTTGTTAATCATAAGTGAAACTTCATAAGATGCTTTTACTGCTGCACTGGTTTATTGTAAACACCTATCACTTGGATCCAGTCCAGTCGTTGTTTCATTATCTTTAAATTCCGGATGAGATATCGCCAGATATTGAGTGAGAAGGCTTGGCTTCGTCGAATCATTGCCCAGTGTTTTTTGACAAAGTCCACACATTGGAACATCCATACCATTATTTACTGTTAATGTTAACCCGCATTGTATGTATGCTTCTGAATATTGCCTTCCTTTGCTCGTCATTGTTTACCTTCCTGAAGTATAGAAAGAGAAAAATAAAATTATTGTAGCAAGTGTTGCATAAAAAAGTTACCTAAACATACCGGTAAAAAAATGAAAATTCTATATTATTAAAGCAGGTATTGTTCTAAAGGCTCCACAATAATACA
The DNA here is from genome assembly GCF_015104395.2 of Macrobrachium nipponense. Classification (NCBI taxonomy): domain Eukaryota; kingdom Metazoa; phylum Arthropoda; class Malacostraca; order Decapoda; family Palaemonidae; genus Macrobrachium; species Macrobrachium nipponense. Next base: position 82,568,034 of record NC_087209.1, read on the forward strand.
CAGTGTAAAAAGACCGTGTATAATTTTGAAGTCTTTACAGAAAGCTTTCGAACCCTTCCCTGGGTTCATCATCTTTTTTTGGATTGAAGATGTACCCAGGGAAGGGTTCGAAAGCTTTCTGTAAAGTCTTCAAAATTATACACGGACTTTTTACACTGTGTATTATTGTGGACCTTTAGAACATTATATATACTCTCGTGATAGAGAGTTTTTCCCTACAAAGCAGGTATTATTGAGAGAGAGAGATAGAGAGAGAGAGAGAGAGAGAGATCTGTAGGTGTGAAAACAAATGTGTGGTATTGATATATATATATATATATATATATATATATATATATATATATATATATATATATATATATATAAATTTCGTATATTCTTGTCTTTTCCATTTCTTTTTTGTATGTGTAGTAAACTTTTATGGGACTCTTTCAACAAAGTTATGGCAACAGTGCTGGCGACGAGTAACGTTGTCACACCTTCACTAGCTGGAGTGCCAGTACTGAATAGGACTCTCTGTCACTGATTCAAGC
>NC_087209.1:82571066-82623566 GCF_015104395.2 Macrobrachium nipponense
GTACATGGCCACCGTCGAAGAAAGGACCTTCAGAGAACATAAAAAACCTAGGGTTTATGGGCGATACATCGACAATATTTTCGTCACAATAAAAGAACCTGACGATGCCAGAAAACTAGAAGATGCTCTAAAAAGAAACTCAGTGCTCAACTTCACCACAGAGCACAGGCAACAGAAGACTTTGCCATTTCTTGATGTCTTGGTAAAACAACAAGAAGGACAGTTTAAGACGACCGTTTATACGAAAGCAACGAACGCTGGCCGTTGCTTGAACGCACGCGGGGAATGCCCGGACGCATACAAAAAGTCTGTCGTGAGTGCGTATGTCCACAGGGCCTTCACACACAGCTCATCATGAAGAGACATACATAACGAACTCGATCGAATTCGCCAACTACTAACAAACAACGGCTATGCAGATCAAATGATCGAAGCAGCAATAAAAAAGAAAATGGACGAATTCTACCAACACAACACGACGACGAAAAACGAGGAGAACTTGATTATTTACCATCGTGTACATTATGGGTCTGCATACAAGGAGGATTGCTGCACACTACGCGGGATAATAAACAGAGGCGTAACCCCAAAAGCCCCTTACCACAAAATAAGCCTCAGGATATATAGTAAGCCCAACCTTGTAGCAGCCCTAATAATGAAGAACAGCACCGCTCCGGGGGGACCGAAGGAGATTTGCACGAATGTAGTTTAAAAATTTACTTGTCCAGAGGAGATGTGTCAATCTCAGCCAAAACTACATCGGGCACACTACAACGACCCTTGGGAGACGTCTGCTGGCTCACAGAAATCAAGGGGCCATCCATCAACGCTACATAGATGTTCACGTCAGGAAGCCATCTCTACAAGAGCTCATAGAAGGCACCCAGGTCGTGCACAGAGAAGACAACTATGGTCGTCTCTTAATAACCGAAGCGGTGAGCGTCGTTATTCAGAAGCCGACCTTGAACGTCCAACAAGAGTCGGACCATATACTCCCCTCCAGCAGGAGAAGGAATACGCAAGTCAAAAGGGACCAGACAACACGCCCCAACCCACCGAGAATATCGCGCCCCTTAGAAGACACGAGAGGGCCCAGCGAGAGCCAAGTAACATCCTTGCTCAGGTCGTTGAGACCCCGCCCAACTCGAATCTGCAGCTGTTAACAAACGTAGACCATTTGGACACACATACACACACACACACACACACACACACGCTCACTCACTCACTCACTCAAATTTAAGTTATACACATTTATGTATAAACAGAAATTATCTGACTTGTACCTTCATGCATACTATAAAATAATTTTTTTTTTATTCCTGTATTTAGATTTCTATATTCATTTTTATTGTATTTTGAATATTTACTTAACCACTGTTTATACTTTCACTGTTATTGTCACAGTACATATGTCCTTATGTTCTTTATATCCAGAACAACGCCCTTAAGCTGTTAATCCCTAGACTAACCAGTACCCATACCTCAAGGTCATACTTCCCACACGATGAAATAAATAGGCCGAAAGGCCAAATTGTAAGTCAGTAGTCGCTTGATAATGCCATAAGGCGAAACAGCTGTCGCGACAAAATTCAATAAATGGAAGAAGGAAGTCTGCGTATTTTTCACCAGAAATTGACGAACGAGAATCGGAAAAAACTTCGTCGGTATGAAGATACCTGCAAGAAACTTATTGATGCCACTAAAGCAATTGCTTTTAACGAATATATATATATATATATATATATATATATATATATATATATATATATATATATATATATATATATATAGATATATATATATATTATATATATATATATATATATATATATATATATATATGTATATATATATATATATATATATATATATATATATATATATATATACATTATCTATATATATATATATATATATATATATATATATATATATATATATATATACTATATATATATATATATATATATATATATATATATATATATATATATATATTATATATATATATATATATATATATATATATATATATATATATATATACACACACACACACTCGCACACACACACACACACACATATATATAATATATATATATAGTATAATATATATATTATATATATATATATATATATATATAACTGGTGGCTTGTGGTATCAAAAGTACGTATCAACCGATTGTGGCTTATGCTATGATGTAACATTAAAGATAATAAATAAAATAATCGGACAAATAATGTTTTTTTTTCTTAAAGCTCTAGTACACATGTGGCTTTCACAATTCACTGTTAAGACCTCAAAAATTACCAGTGTTTTTTTTTGTCAGTTTTCAAGAATGGATAAATTAAACTGCTACAAATTAAGAATAGCACTGGCTATATTTGAAGTTTTCCCTGAGAAATGTGGAAGCCACATGTCCATTAACATGAAAAAATTGAAGAAAGGCCGACCCAGAAGAACAATGTATTCGACAAATGATAATGATTCATAACTACGAAACAGCGCTTTTTTAAAAAATTATACATATAATTGAAATTCGGATGTCTTTGGTTTTATACCAGATTCCTTCATAACCTTATAGCCATATGCCTGTATTGTAAAAATCGAATGTTAAAAGTACAGTACATACTGAGATAATTATATTGTTTTTTATATTTTTTATAATCCATTAAAATCCGTTGCAGTATTTAATGGTTTTCCCGAATCTCATCAAATTATTCCGAAAATAGGCTGAATATAATAACATCTATTTTGAGATGATTCACTTTCGTTGTGGCTACGAAAAGTTGAGTTGTAAATCTACTCTAGTCTTCCCAATCGGTTTTAGATAAAAATAAACTGGATTTATCTAAATCCTCGCATTCTTTATCTCCATTAATTCGTGCTGAATGTCTTTTTCAAAATGATATACACGAGCAATGATAGAATTTTTGTTGCATTGCTGCACATATAAAAAAAAGACGTTATTGTGTTTCTAGTTAAACTTCCTATGTAAATGTAGTTTTTACTTTAGTCAAATTCATTTTCGGTTTGGTTTTGAAAGTGCGACAGTTAAAAATGTCAATAGTATCAGGTTGGTAAGCCATTTCCAAACGAATTGTTGCAAAATACCAAACAAAATTACTATGAAGTTTAGAAGTGATCACGCTTAAATAGGACTCAGCTGAATATGTTTTAAAATCTTATTCTTACCCTAATCCTAAATAGAAGTATAGAAAATAAACGCTCTACAAATTCGCGGCGAAAATTCCAGTGATGCTTATATGTGTTTTATTTTAGCAAAGAAAAAAAAGACCAATACCCAATTTATTAACTGGTAATTGAGTCACAGAGGGATATTTGGAATCTACTAGTGGTCAGATGAGAGAAAGAAATTAATTGAATGTTTGTTGAGAGAATAATAGTTCTTACTGAATGATGCTCAGACCTCTTATGTTGGCTGTAGAACCAATGTCCTGAAAAAATATTTCTTCGTATTTGTTTATCATGCATCGGCTGTTTACGAGTGAAAATGATATAAATGCATGTCATAAATAAGAAAATAAAGAAAATATATAAATATTTTCCTTACATTAATTATGGGTAATGTTCAGTTTTGCATCCCTCTTAGCTGCTGCTAAAAGGGCGAATTTATTCGGAATATGAATAAGAGGACTTAACAGCCTCACTTTCTCCTTTTACAGTGCAAATTTAGATTCACATTTAGCAAACAGTTTTGTGCAAGGGTTTGAGCAATGGTTGAGTAACCCTAATACAATTTTTATTTCTAATTATATTACACTGATTTCAGTTATCTTATAACTGTATAAGGATAAATAGTCTCGCAATGCATGCCTTCCATTCAATATGAAAATGCTACTTATCTTACACACGCACGCCCACACACTATATATATATATATATATATATATATATATATATATATATATATATATATATCAATACATGTATGTATATATATATATATATATATATATATATATATATATATATATATATATATATACATATACATATATATATATATATATATATATATATATATATATATATATATATATATATATATATATATATATATATATATATATATATATATATATTTGTTGACATGATTCATTGTGAAAAAATCTGATGTGTCTAAGAAATCATTCTAACTTTTTAGTGCATTTTAATAAAAGCATGTTTTAAAAAATTATGATTTTTTTTACTTGCTACGTGTCCATTTTGGGATTATATGGACTCCCATTAGCCTCCATAGATAAAACAGGGAGTGTATAGAGCAGGCTGATACGACAACTGATTAGTAGATCTGATCATAATGGAAATATGTAACAGATTTTATAGCTATCTGATGCGAACACTGGTAGATCACACTGAAGCCAAAGGCAACCAGAGTGAGTAAGTGACAGGAATGAACCATCTCTCTTTAACTCTTACCAGATACCCGCAACTTTTCTTTTCATTCGTAGTACTGTAGGTTTCGCAATTTCTAATGTCGGCGAGATTTAAGGAATTTGGCCCTAAACCTCTCTTCGACAAAAAAAAAAATAATAAAAAAAAGCTACAAGAACAAATGCGAGGAATAATGCTATATCAATTTGAAGATATGTTTTAATAACAGTAACATGCAAAGAACAATAATGTGCGACATATGAAAGAGACAAAATGACATCTGTGTAAATGTACGAAGTCTATGCATGATCGCAGAAGATGGAGAGGACTAAAAAACAGCGACCCCATATAAGGATGGGAAAAGCTGAAGATAAAGATCCTACAACAACATAGAAATCTTCAGTTTTCGAAGGCTACTGTCCCCATTATCAAAAGATATAAATTAAGGTTCAGTTTTTATATGCTGTCCTTTTAGATCTTCCCATTCAGCGTCCACTTTCATTAGTGCTTAGAATATTGTCATAAATGACTTCCTCTGTGACAGGATTCGGATTATGGTGCTGGTCAGCCACAGAAAAAGTATCCATTTTAGCTTTTCTAACCTTATCCTAAAGGTCTGCTTTAGTAAAGCAAAGTTCATGGTGTTCCTAGCCAAGCTACCATAGGATTGGCTCTCAGTTACCGTGTTTTATATATATAATATATATATATATATATATATATATATATATATATATATATATATATTATATATAATATATATATATATATATATATATATATATATATATATATATATAGATACATATATATATATATATATATATATATATATATATATATATATATATATTATTGCATTTAATCATTATTCTTCTGTCATCAACGTGCACTATACGATTAGCGTTCCCGCAATAAATTGATATAGCATTATTCCTCGCATTTGTTCTTGTAGCTTTTTTTTTTTTTTTTTTTTTTTTGTTGAAGAGAGGTTTAGGGCCAAATTCCTTAAATCTCGCCGACATTAGAAAGGTTGAAAATCGCACATTTCAAAGATTGTTTTGTTTCTCATCTTTATCTTCAGTTCTATATTCACATATATACAATACTCCTTGTCGTCTGTTGAAATGAAGTACAAGTTCAGAGTTCTCGTTCTTTAGTCTTTTTTGTTCCAACAAAGCTATTAAAGTCATTTAAGATGATTATCTTTTCTATATTTGCAGCTTTCTTAACTGCATCGTTTAGAGACCAAGATAGATTGTTTCGAAAACTTAAAGGATTTTTCCTTCATAAACATCTACCAGAGACAACTAACTAATAATAAACATAATTTCAGTTGGGAAAAAACTCTCTATCACGAGAGTATACATAATGTTCTAAAAGATCCACAATAATAAAAAATTTTGCGAGTTCGTGTATAATTTAAACATTTAAAAAAAACCTTTACAAAGCTTTCGAACCCAGGGAAATGTTCGAAAGCTTTGTAAAGGATTTTTTTTAATTATACACGAACTCGCAACAATTATTATTATTGTGGACATCTTAGAACAATAAGCATAATTTTACCAAGAATAAGATTTGTTTTGTTCCGCGGAGTAACTTTTTCTTACTTCATAGATAAATTAATTTTCTGATGTACTTCAACTTTTGAAATTATTTGCATATCAGGTAAATTACACCTGTCCTTAACATGCATGTCATTTTTTAGCTAATTCTAAATTCGGGGAAGTTCTCCTCGTCATCACGTTGTGACTTGACTTGCGAAATGAGCTGAAATTTCTTGGAGCGTCGTAATGAGAAATTCCACGGCAGAAAAAATGGAGGAGGAGGAGGAGGAGAAGGAGAAAGTGAATAAGAGAAAAAGATAAAACATCAAGTTTATAATTATATGAAGGAGGGAACTCTTTTCTTTTACTTTATACGGAAGATATTAAGAATTTTTTTGTATTTACACTGTCAAAAGTCGAGGCCCGGCTTTTCGTATTAGCTGCTTTATTCTATACTTGATTATATAAGTAAATTTCTTAACAAATGATTTTATGATGAACGACTTTCGCCTTGCAAAAATCCATATCTTTTGTATTTTTTAATGGTTTAAATAAGAAAATATTTATATAACAACATTTGTTAAAGTTGTTAACAATTTATGTAGAAATTCCGGAACACAATTATTTGAAAAATATACCGAATTAATATAGTTCGTTTTATGATCAAATTCATACTGAAGCAGACAAAAGTTCTTTTTCATTTTACCTTTTTGCTAAGTAAGACATTCTACTTGATTCTACGCAAGATTTCAAGCTCTGATAATACGCTGTTATATGTAAATTGTTTGAATGAAGACATCGGTAGAATGAAAGCGTTAATGCACATTTCTCTTAGAGCTGCATAATGTTAAACTATGTTTCTCAATGATCCATCATTTGGATAATTTTAATTTAATTCCGCCATATTTCGTTTCTAATCACAAGAACTGCACGTGTGAAAAAGCTCAACATACACAGTTGGTAGTGCAGCCTATTCCATTTAAGTTAAAATAAAGTCCATGATGATTATTATCTGGCCTAAAAGATAAAAATTTTGATGACAAATATTTTCTGAAATGTACACCAATTTCCTCATAAAATTGCGAACTTCAAGAATTAAACACAAGTTCATTCATCGTTGGATGATTTCAGATAATTTTCAGAGATCCGCATCAGGCCTTTAATCTCCTTATACTTCCACGCCGCATTTGGATAAGGTTCCGTCCTCACATGAAGCTGAATCAAGCCAACCAACGGCTATAATAGTACCAATCTAAGGTGAAGGTTTGGGCGTGTCTAAAAGCGAAAACACGCTTTTGGACACGCCCAATGAGGAAATGGAAGTTCTTTGTAGAGGCGGCCAAAGTCAAAGCTCTGTATTTCTTACTAATCACCCAAGGGAAACAATACCATTAGGTCTTAACCTCTGTCCTGTATAGATTATCCTCCTTTCAGAGTCTGGTGAAAGGGGAATGCCCACTCTAATTGTCTTAGAAGGGTTCGCTGGTATAAGTATATTTCTCCTTTATTCAGATAGTGTGTATTGGCATTAAAACTTCAGATATGAAACAGTTCATTTTATTCTTCAATTAACTTATTTATTAACAACCTACATGAGAGAAAACTAAAGGGAAATCATGGATATAAATTTCATAAATTAATCATTTCTTTATTTTAGAAAAATTCAAGTAATAAATACAGTATATCTAATAAATAAGAATGATAGTGATACACTTTATTTAACCTCGTGATGCATGCATTTACAATGGTTTTCAAAGAGAACAGTACAGAACAGCGTAAAAAGACGAAAGAGAGAGGGATGCTTTAAGAGGACTCCTCATCAGAGGATTCCTCATCAGAAGAGTCAAGACTAGCAATAAATGAATCAATATATTTATCAATCAAGATATCTTTTGCTGCATCTTCCACTTGCAATTGCTCGGCATGTCTGACGGCCTTTTCCCAATTTTCAGGTGTCACAGTATCCAGAGCTTCTTTAGTAAGTTCCGATAGGTTTGCCATCTTAAAATCGTTTCGTTTCGCTATGAAACTTTTCACTTGGCCCCAAATTAGTTCTATTGGGTTGTATTGGCAGTGGTAGGGAGGAAGCCGAATAATTTCATGTCCATTTTCTGCTGCAATTTTATCTACGACATAAGTGTTTTTTTATTTTAACAGAGTACACCTTTACCATCTCTAAAAGTTTACCCTTAAACATTTTCTCTGTTGGTTTCGCACCTTTAGAGATGAGCCATTCTGTAATGACTGCCTTTTTGCTTGACATCGTTGGTAGTCTATCTACTTTCCTTGAATGATAAGGGAGCATTATCCATCACAATAATTGAAGTTGGCGGTATGTTTTTGAGCAACTGGCAATGAAACCATTCTTCAAACACTTCGGTATTCATTTGACGGTGATAATCATCGTCATTCTTTGCAGTGAATGTGAGCTCAGCGTTTGGAATGAAGCTTTCTGCAGAGCCTGCATGCAGAATTATAAGTCGGCCACCTTTTCCTGACGGCACTTTAATTCTAGAAGAATTCTCGGATTTATTATCTTTCCAGCATTTTACTACAGTGTAATTTTGATTAACCCAAGTTTCATCCAAATAAATTACATTTCGTCCGTTCTCCCTGACGTTTTGCATTTTTTCTACGCAAGCACTGCACGTCATATCGTTCCATCACAAATTTCCTACCATCGAGTTTTGCGTACTGGAAACCAATTTCTTTCACAATTTTTCTTAAAGATTCTCTACCCCTTTTGAATCCTATTCTTTCCCTCATTTCAGACAACACTTTATTAATTGTTGGTATTTCTTTCCTCTCATAAAATTGGAGAATTATCCGACGAAGCAAACATTTGTTAAAGTCATCCAAACCAGTCACAGGTTTCGATCTTTTCCTCTTCTTTAAATCGAAAACTCGGTTACCAGATAATTCTTGCGGCTCTCGTGCTTCTTTACTTATTCGTTCAACTGTAGCTTTACTAACTTTTGTTGCCTCAGCTGTACGAAGAGTTGCATTTGCAACATTAGTAATGGGTCCTCTGTTCTGTTTCTCCATTGTGAAGTATCTTAAAACATTTCTTCACTTTATAATATTAATATTAATGACTGGTTTAACACAATTGTCATCGGGACCTGTGTACAAATATTACGATTCAATCATTTTTGGAGCAAATTTATCAATTTCAGTTACTAAACTGCTCCCTTTACCTTATTAAAATGTTAATTGATTGGTGTTTGACAACGCTAGACCAATTTTAATCCTAACAACGGTATTTGGATTTTTTTCATCTTATCCCTCGAATATTCTTTTTTCAAATTCAGTTGACTGTTGTCTTGGAACGTTCTACACAAGGAACAAAAATTAACATAAAAGATGAAAAAAAAAAAAAACAATTTCATATTAAAATTTCTCAATTCATAGAAAAGTTCAGATAACAGACATCTTTTAAGCATTTAATCACACACAAACACACATGTGTTTGAGCGCCAACTATATTTACATCCGCTAATCCTTACCTTCACCATAAAGGACCCCAGATTTTAAGATCTGACCATTCTTAAGAGATTAACGAAGGGTATATTGTTCTTGACTGACAGATACAGATTTCGATACTTGACCTGAGAATCGAGATTGTAGATGTGGCAACATGTTGCCACGTTTCTCAAATATGATATTGAAAAACTTAAGAATGTTGATCATTAACAACTGTATACATAAAAACCATGTTTAGCATATATTTCAGAGTAATTCCCTTCAGTTTTGGCATATAAAAACGACGTATAGTCCATAAAATTTTCCTTAGAATGGAAGTTCGGCAACGCACGTAAATGAATTTCGACCCAACAAAACCGTCACCATAGTCAGAACAAGAAAAATGGACTAGCTTCGGTGATTAGTCAAAAGCATAGGACAAAATTGACTCTGTATCAACGGAAGCTTTTGCCAAACACCACTTTTACGAATATTTCATACATGAGCCGGATGAATAGAACCTACGCCAAGAAAAAACTCGTCTCGAGAGAAAAAAGTGTTACTTAAGATCACCTCTGAAATGATGGCAGACACCAGTCGTAAAATTTTAAGTCCTCAAGGAAAATAAAAATAAGCTGTTAAATCATACTTTTTCCCGGACAATATCCGTCTTCATTCACTTTTCTTTAGAGAATACGTTCAATAAGTCTTCCTAATCCAGGACGTTTTATTCAAATTATTTGAAAGATGTTTCATAATCTTAACTACTTCTGGCGTTGTATCAGAGTAGAGCTTCATTTTTATCATCACAGGGAAGGTTCTTGATATTTGAATGAAACTTCTGTATAGAAGTAACAACCGAATGTTTATACGGGATCCGATGAATTTACCGACAACAATTTACCGACAACGGTTCATCGACAACAGTTCTTCGACATGCTCAATTTATCGATTGCACAATTCACCGACATTGTGATTGATCAATTCACCGACAACAATTAAGCTAAGATAAAAAAGGAAAGATCATTAACAACACTGCACCAGCCAAAGTGAATTGACTCGAGGTGAAAAATTTTAAATTTTCGACTCTGGACCAACTGAAAATCGCATATTAATTTTTGCTACTTCACGTAACACTCATCTTCTAGCAAATAATGATCATTGGTATGGGGACGGAACATTCAAAACCCTTCCATTGTTATTTTATCAGCTATATATATTCCATGGATTTCAAGAAAATAGAGCAATGCCGCTTGTCTATGCATTACTTCCAGATAAGTCAGAAGCATCTTACAATGCGCTACTAGAGAAGATTAAGATCAATATACATTTTTCGTCTCCTTCCTCGATGACTATTGATTTTGAACACGCAATGATAAAGGCAGGCAAAAAAGAATTCCCAAGCGTGGTATTAAAAGGATGTTTCTTCCATTTTTCTCATTGTATCTTTCGTGCCATCCAGGCTAATGGACTGAAAAGAAGATATGAAGAGGATGCAGAATTTGCCCTAAATCTCAGTTATTTGTCCGCCATAGCATATGTGCCAGTTGATTCAGTTGTCAGTGCATTTGAATTGCTATGTGATGCTGATACCCTTCTGAGTGAAGCAGAAGCCGTTGTGGACTATTTTGAAGATACGTGGATAGGCCGTCATGACAGAAGAAACCGTCGTAGGCCTCCCAAGTCTGAGCTCGAGATGTGGAATGTTTATGAATCTGCTTTACTATCCCTACCGAAGACAAATAATGCGGTAGAAGGCTGGCACCGAACTTTTGACACACAAGTTGCTGGGCACCACCCTAATATATGGAAGTTTTTCGACTTCTTGAAGAAGGAACAAAATTATAATGACGTAAAAGTTGACCAATTCTTAGCTGGTACTTCATCTCAACCATCAAGAAAAAAATACCGTGGTTCTTCTGAACGAATAAAACGGATTGTTGAAAAATACTCTTCATATAGCGATGTCACTGATTATCTGCGGGCAATAGCCCATAATCTTGCTTTCTGATTTTAAATAAAACAATTTGTGGTTTTTTATACATCTATTTATTTCTCAAATATTTTGTTTCTTAAATATTTTGCCCATGACTGTACAGTTGCTTTATTTACCGTATATTTTACACATGTTTACTAAATACAAAAAAAAAATCTACATCGTTTTCTAATATCCTAAATAAAGATTAGTAAGTAATTATTTTATATATCAAAGATAAAAGGTTAAAAGCCGAAACAACCAATAAGTAATGAAACATTAACTAAGGCTGCAATCTGAATTTGTCACCAATTATAAGTCAATGAAAATATTTTATTTTCCACTTGGCCGATTGAATTTTGTTTAAGACCTTATTTTTTATTTTCTATCAATTGTTGTCGGTGAATTGTACACTCGATAAACTGAGCATGTCGATGAACTGTTGTCGATGAACTGTTGTCGGTAAATTGTTGTCGGTGAATTGCTGTCGGTAAATTCGCCTAGACCCGTTTATACATCTACAAAGAAACGTCTCATTATGTCTACCCAGTCACTTGCAATTTCTTGAGATAACAGGACAACATCCAGTGTCATAAGTGAACCACTTTCAACTCTTTACCTTTTTGCTCTACCCATGTCCTACATACGAAGTACACATCTATTCCGACTACTGAAACTGGAACACCAGGCATAGTGGCAGAATGCCTTTGTAAAAAATAACATGGATTCTGTTGTTATATCAGATTTTCGAGTTGACGATAAATATCCGCAGGAGGCATAATTGAAGCTTCATCCTTGCTTCGGATTGCACAAAATATTTAATCTGGAACCTCTGGTGGTGATTAGCAGCCTATGCTTCAGCCAGTCATGATTAGTTTAAGTGATGCTGGATGCAGGAGTTTATTGTCATCTTGAAGAAGAACGACTGCAAGTCTTTTGGAAATCTTGAAAAGTCGCTGGAAATGTGAAGCAAAGATATATTATATTTTATTGGAATAAGAGAGGTAATTAAATGAGTAATAACGAGGAAATTTAATCATAAAATAACCATTCTGCCTCAGCGTACGTAAATGCATAGATAAAGGTTAAAACTCGAAGTTAGTAACGAATGTTACGTACATACCTCAAAGACACTACATTTCTTTATTTATATTATTGCTAATAACCTCTCATAGCATTTCGTAGCTAAAGAACCTAAAAGTATTTACAAACTTGATTGTGAAAGGCCCAGGCAAAAAGTATCATCCTTTTAAATAAGAACTGGAAAAAAACGCACGAAAAATACTGGCTCAAATATCCATAAAGAAAGATTTACTTTGCACACCAAGAAATAACATCCATTTAATAAAAGCTTTTGCATATTCAAGGGGTACTTTAAAAGGCACAGTGGGAACGCATTTGAAAAATATTGCATTTTTCGTAATACGGCAACGCTGCGATGCCTGTTTGTGGATGTTTTCTATTTACGCGCTCTCCAGGTCATCGATTTCGCTGTTCAGGAAAAATAATAAGGGTTATATAATTGTTTAATTATTATTACTTCTAATAATAATAATAATAATAATAATAATAATAATAATAATAATAATAATAATAATAATAATAATAATAATAATAACCCTAAGAACCAGATATATTCAAAGAACGATAGACGGAAATAACATCTCTCCCATATGTAGGAAGTGCAATACGAAAAATGAAACCATAAACCACATAGCAAGCGAATGCCCGGCACTTGCACAGAACCAGTACAAAAAGAGGCAGGATTCAGTGGCAAAAGCCCTCCACTGGAGCCTGTGCAAGAAACATCAGCTACCTTGCAGTAATAAGTGGTACGAGTACCAACCAGAGGGAGTGATAGAAAACGATCATGCAAAGATCCTCTGGGACTATGGTATCAGAACGGATAGGGTGATACGTGCAAATAGACCAGACGTGACGTTGATTGACAAAGTCAAGAAGAAAGTATCACTCATTGATGTCGCAATACCATGGGACACCAGAGTTGAAGAGGGGAGGGAAAAAATAAATAAGTATCAAGATCTGAAAATAGAAATAAGAAGAATATGGGATATGCCAGTGGAAATCGTACCCATAATCATAGGAGCACTAGGCACGATCCCAAGATCCCTGAAAAGGAATCTAGAAAAACTAGACACTGAAGTAGCTCCAGGACTCATCCAGAAGAGTGTGATCCTAGAAACGGCGCACATAGTAAGAAAAGTGATGGACTCCTAAGGAGGCAGGATGCAACCCGGAACCCCACACTATAAATACCACCCAGTCGAATTGGAGGACTGTGATAGAGCAAAAAAGAAAAAAATAATAATAATACTTTATTAAAAGTAATGGCTACTTCAGCAGCGTTACACTTGTAGAGAGTCTTCTCTATTTTGCGAATAGAGGCTTTTTCCGTGCTACTTAAACAGGCTAGTAGAGCGCCTATAGAGGTCATGGTCAAATACAGGGTCAAAACAGGTTTATATATTTGAATTTTACAGACAAACTATGATACCATAGTCATCAAAGTCATTAACAATTTTCTCTCTCTCTCTCTCTTTCTTAAAGCGAGCTTTCGTCTGGAGCTGCCAGACATCCTCGTGCTGGGAAGCTGAGGGTGGACTGATCTTGTTGGCACGGGCCTTTCCCTTGTTCGGCCCGTAGGTGGTCTGAAAAGATTCATTAGGTTCATGGTTAGTTTTATGAAATTGGAAATATTTTTAGTTGTAGAAATAGGAGTGAACAGGGGAAGGATGATGGTGTCAGTAAGAGAGGGCCATCATGTCAAATTGTAGTAGAAGTTTGAAAATATGTAAGGCTTTCGAATATTAGAGAAGCTGTGCAGGTGGGGAGGGTTTCAGCGGTAAGTAAAGTTTAAAAGAATGATAGTGGATGATGTGGATAGAGCCTTACAGTGAGGGGATGTGATGAGGGTGATTGATGTTACTTTTAGTTTATTTACCTTAGTGGAGGTAGGTTGTAGGGCCTCTGGGCATGCTCTTCTAAGTTTTCAATGATTGTTTTTGTGACTGGCAGCTGCATGCTCAGCATCTTGTGCAAGTAATTCAATTTGTGCTTCACCTCTTAGCTGACACTGTTTTCCACGATTTCCCAGCAGGCTTTATATCCTAGCCTGAGTCTGTGGATGATGACAGCTAAGTTTTCTTGGTGTGTGCCTGTCTATGGGAGGAGGCACTAGGTCAGTCGACGTCTTATACCATCTGGCAGATGGTGAGTTCTTTTCTACCCACTCATGATGGTCTTTTAGCGAGTTTTCTTTGCAGAGTGGTTTTATTGCATTCTTGATTTGTTGCAGTGCAGGTTGTATATCTATTTGCACTCTGCCAATGTGTTTTATACTTTTGGCTAGCTCATCGGCCCTCTCGTTGCCTGGAATTCTTATGTGACTGGGTATCCAGTTTAAGGTGACAGGTCTTCCTCTTTCGCTGTGCTGGTGCAGCAGAGTTTTAATTCCAGCCAGCAGTGCCTTGTTCTCTTTATTTTTCTGTTGTTGTTTGCGTCAGTGTGGATGATTACAGGCCCTTCTTCATTCTCCAGTGAGTACAACAGTGCCTGTCTTATTGCTGTTAATTCTGTCTGCATAGTGGAGGCGTGGTTGGAGGTCCTCCAGCAGGCTGTGAAGTTTCTTGTATATACTGGAGCTCCCGTAGTTTGATTCTCAGGATCTACAGTGCCATCGGTGTAGTATGTTTGTGCCCCTATGGTCTCAGCGTTTCTGATTGCTTCATAGGCTGCCACTCTTAGCTCTTCTCTTGTACAGTCTTCTTTTGCTCTTGGCAGGCTTGTGTATTTATATATTGCAGTGTCCTTCTTCCAGGGTGGTAGATGTTGTGTGCCCTGTGTTGTATCTGGACCTAGTTGCAACAGTGTCTCTGCCAGGAACATCTTGGCCATTGTGCTTGCATTTCGCTGTGCAATCCTATCCTTTAGTTTTGGCAAGTTAGTTTCAAGCCTGAGGTTGCACAGCCTTATCCATGTGGGTGCTCCTAGCATGAGCCTCATTGCATTGTTTTGAATGACCTCCAGTGATTCTTTTTGAGCCTCTGTCAGCGTCATCAAAGTGGGGGCAGCATAGTCCACCAGTGTTCTGGTGCAGGCTAGGTAGTACTTCCTTTGTATGTGTATATTTGCTCCCTCCTTCAGGGATGACATGTATCTCATGTCGGCCAGTCTTACATTTGCTCTTTCTCTCAAATACTTGATTTCCTTCTTGAAAGTTAGTTGCTGGTCTATGACAACTCCCAAGTACATGCAGCTGTCTACCCATTCTATGGGCTCATCTCCTATTGTCATTGGTTGCAGTGGTCTGTGGGCTTTTATTGTCATAGCCTTTGTTTTATATATATTTATTTTTAGACCTAGCTCATTTGATTTATTGTTGATGTCATTGAGTCCCCTTTGCATTCTGGGCACTCTAACAGCTCCTCTTGCTACTAAACACACATCATCGGCATAGATAAAGATTTCTACGCCTTCTGGAAGCTGCAGGGAGGCTATATTCTCCATTAGTATGTTGAATAGAAATGGACTCAGAATTCCTCCCTTCTTGGTGCGGTGTCCGTCCTCGTTATATCTGTGATTGACAGCAGGGGGTCTGCCCCATGCTTGTCTCCTATTGGCTAGTGGCAGCGAGTCTTCGTTTTCATTGGTTGCCTGAGCCAGGTCTCAAGCCCCTTTCTTCGAGCCGATGGTTGCGTTGCAGCATATCCCGCAGCCGCCTGGACCTCCTGAGCGGCGATGTAACGTTGATGGGCGTTGCGCTACGCTGTGGGACGTCATGGATGTCTGGCAGCTTCAGACGAAAGCTCGCTTTAAGAAAGAGAGAGAGAGAGAGAGAGAGAGAGAGAGAGAGAGAGAGAGAGAGAGAGAGAGAGATAGAGAGAGAGGAGAGAGAGAGAGAGAGAGAGAGAAAATTGTTAATGACTTTGATGACTATGGTATCATAGTTTATCTGTAAAACTCAAATATATACACCTGTTTTGACCCTGTATTTTACCATGACCTCTATAGGCGCTCTACTAGCCTGTTTAAGTAGCATGGAAAAGGCCGCTATTCGCAAAATAGAGAAGAATCTCTACAAGTGTAACGCTGCTGAAGTAGCCATTACTTTTAATAAAGTATGCTTGAGAGAGGGTCTGCTTCCTAAATAATAATAATAATAATAATAATAATAATATAATAATAATAATATAATAAGTATAATAATAAAACGTTTATAAAAGTGGCTACTTCAGCAGCATTACACTTGTAGAGATTCTTCTCTATTTTGCGAATAGCGGCTTTTTCAGTGCTACTTAAACAGGCTAGTAGAGCGCCTATAGAGGTCATGGTAAAATAACAAGGTCAAAATAGGTGTATATATTTGAATTTTACAGATAAACTATGAAAACCATAGTCATCAAAGTCATTAACGATTTTCTCTCTCTCTCTCTCTCTCTCTCTCTCTTTCTTAAAGCGAGCTCTCGTCTGGAGCTGCCAGACATCCTCGGGCTGGGAAGCTGAGGGTGGACTGATCTTGGTGCGGTGTCCGTCCTCCTTATATCTGTGGTTGACAGCAGGGGTCTGCCCATGCTAGGAGACAAGCATGGGGCAGACCCCCCACAGATATAAGGAGGACGGACACCGCACCAAGATCAGTCCACCCTCAGCTTCCCAGCCCGAGGATGTCTGGCAGCTCCAGACGAGAGCTCGCTTTAAGAAAGAGAGAGAGAGATATAGAGAGAGAGAGAGAGAAAATCGTTAATGACTTTGATGACTATGGTATCATAGTTTATCTGTAAAATTCAAATATATACACCTATTTTGACCCTGTATTTTACCATGACCTCTATAGGCGCTCTACTAGCCTGTTTAAGTAGCACTGAAAAAGCCGCTATTCGCAAAATAGAGAAGAATCTCTACAAGTGTAATGCTGCTGAAGTAGCCATTACTTTTAATAAAGTATGCTTGAGAGAGGGTCTGCTTCCTAAGTACAACAACAACAACAACAATAATAATAATAATAATAATAATAATAATAATAATAATAATAATAATAATAATAATAATAATAATAATAATATATGTGGCGCCGTGGAGGAGTGGGTTAGGTCGTCAATAGACTTAAGTCAAGTTAAGCAACATTGGGGCTGGTCAGTCGTTGGATGGGTGACCGCTCTCCTCGGCGTTGATTCCTTGGGAAAGGATCTTTACCATAATTTCCTCAGTCTACTCAGCTGTAAATGAGTACCTATCCCTGATGGGGTAGGGTCCAGCTATGGGTTAAATAGCAAAACTCAGTAATGATGGAAAGAAATTAAGGAATAAACGACAACGACGTAAATGGAACCTCTGGCAACAGAGGAGCTTCGTCCGGCAACCAGGTATTCAACCCAATTGAAGGGGAAGACGGTCAGGTACTTGGAGGTCGTCATCCAGCAACTGATCACCACAACGACAGTAATCAACAGCCTGAGATTGGAGCTACAGAAGCAAAAAGGAAGAAATGGACAAGAGAAGAAAATAAGGAAATATGGAGATGCTACATCGGAAACAACCCGACGGAGAGAGGATATAGAAGAAGATTGGTCAACATCTGGAATGAGAGGAATAACACCCCCCAAACAGAGCAGAGGCTGGCAGACCAAGTAAGGAACATAAAGAAAAAGAACTGGCTCTCCCCAACAGAAAGAGAAGAACTGGAAAGGGAAATGTCACACGACAACGAATTACACGAAGAAGAACTGAGAGACGATGCCACAGAAGACGACAGGGAGGATGAGGTATCAAACAACGACATGGTAATTCTTGAGAAAGCTTTCGCGGCCTTGTATCTCGGTAACGAGTGCGTAACTGGCAGAACACCATAGAAGATAACTTCTTCTTCTTCATTCTAAATTATACCTGATGATACACTTACCCGACCAAATATGACAATTTAATTATCACACAATTTCGTTACCAAACGGTATTTTTGGTAAAGTCCCCAGTGCGTCTTAATGGGGGCACGAAAGGTCGCTCTCCAATAGTTCTTCCGATCGCCGCTTGCGACGTTACGGTCGGGGGCATTTCGGAGGTTGGGTCAAAGGCATTTGCGCATGCGCCGACTAGTTTCTCGTTACTGCGCATGCGCAGGTTCGTTCTAATTGGCCTATCATATGCTCTAATTTAAATTTGATTCAGGCCAACCAATCGTAGGCCTAGGATTAAGCCCGATTCGGCTAGGTTTGCCTACATTCCCCTGAATTCGTTCATTTGATTTCAGCCCGCGAACGTAATGGATCTGTGCAACGGTTGTGATTTAACCATTGTTGATATCTCCGTTATTTCTAGGGATCGGCAGTTAACGTATAGGTGCCCGAGTTGCCTTAACGTTGTAAAATTGACAAAAAACAATCGATTCCGGTGTGATAAAGTCATAAAAAATTCGGATGATCGTCGAGCACGTTGCCGTCTAAACGTGTCTGGCTTCACTGGAACGTGGTTCGAAAGTGTTCATATTTCTATAGAGCAAGTTCTTCTTCTTAGTTTTTTTTTTAACTTTAGCCGGTGTACTCAGATAGAAGTTGCACGTGCCGCTAGTGTATGTGAACGTACCGTAAATGATTGGTACAACTTTTGTCGGGAAGTTGTATTACATCATATTGAACATAGTAGTACTCCAATAGGTGGGCCCGGCAAAATCGTCGAAATCGACGAAGCCAAGTTCGGGAAACGAAAATACAATAGAGGGAGGTACATTGAAGGAGTGTGGGTGTTCGGCGGGTTCGAACGTTGATTCCAAAAAAAACGTTTATTGGACACCGGTACCCGACCGTTCACGGGAAACGTTAGTTGCCCAAATACGGAAGTGGATATTACCGGGAACCAAGATCATCAGCGACTGTTGGGCAGCATACTCCCAGTTGCAACTGGAGGGCTACACGCATGAAACCGTGAACCACTCCAAAAATTTCGTGGATCCCGAAACTGGGGCATCAACCCAGAACATCGAACGTTGCTGGAGGGACGCGAGGGCTGACGTAACCTAAATACGGCAGAAGGGAGGACTCGTTCGATAAGTACCTGGCAAACCATCTCTTCCGCCGAAAATATCCAAAGTACGAAGCCCGGTTTCACGTGTTCATGCGTGCGGTCGCGAACCTGTACCCACCTCCCGTTTCCCCCGCCGAGCACGAATTTGACGACTCCCAATAATAAGGTAAGTTAATTGATGTCTGTAAGTTAAGGTAAATGTTTTCTGGTTAAGGGTCAAAGCGTTTAGGTAGTAAATAGCAGATAAGTGTTCTTATTGGCAAGCGGAAGACAGGGCCGGTGACCATTTCCGAACATTCACTTACCCTAACAGCCCACGTGTTCGAACTGTGAACTCGGCCAAAACAGTAATCATGGCATTCTAGAAATTACTAAGTTTTTACAAGTAACAATGGATGTTAAAAATTATCGATAAAAAGGTATACTACTAGAATGTTGTAGGCTACAGCCCATGTGTTCGAACGGTAAAACTTTACAAATGTAGTGGGCTTATTGGTAAGTCGTAGACAGGGCCGCACATCATGTCCGCACCTCCGAACCTCCGCGTAGGCTATCAGCCCATGTGTTCGAACTACTAATCTTTAACTGCATGTTATCGAAAATTAGGCCAAAACATATGTTTTTCGTGTTTTTTTTTGGCGCTTCATACCTAACACGTAGCCTAGGCCAGCCATGTCCGAATGCGGGATGTTTTCTTAGGTAGGCAAGAAACATCTTAGTCTAGCGGTGTCAGTTTGTATGTAGAGTAAAGGGTCAGCCTCACCGCCGTTTTCTTGGGTTTCCCAGTGTTAATTGGTTTTATGTAGAGTAAGGGGTCAGCCTCACAGCCGTTTTCGTGGCGGGTTTTCGGTACATATACCTAACACGTAGCCTAGGCTAGGCCAGCCATGTCCGAATGCGGGATGTTTCTTAGGTAGGCAAGAAACATCTTAGGCTAGCGGTGTCAGTTTGTATGTAGAGTAAGAGGTCAGCCTCACCGCCGTTTTCGTGGGTTTCCCAGTGTTAATTGGGTTTGTATGTAGAGTAAGGGTCAGCCTCACAAAGCCGTTTTCGTGGATTTCCCAGTGTTAATTTTTGTCGTCTCTGTTTCCCCCCACACCCAAAAACCCCGGTTTCCCAATAGGTCCCCCCTTACCGTTTTTACGAAAATTACGCCTGGAAACACTATCCATTTGCCCTTTATTCTGTCTGTGTTCCCCCACCCAAAAACCCCGGTTCCCACAGGGTCCCCCATTACCGTTTCTATAGTTATATATATATACTAAGATTTAACTGCATGTTATCGAAAATTAGGCCAAAACATACGTTTTTCGTGTTTTTTTTGGCGCTTCATAGGCCGCGCAAGCTTTGTCAAGTTTTACCCAACGACACACGAAGAAACACCGACGAAGTAGCAGAGAGGACGGAATGGGTAGAAAAGATTAGACAATGGATGGAGCCATATACAGAGAGAACAAAGATCCCCTCCATGAAAGCCTACAACACCAAGAAATTAAGGGAGAAAACAAGTGAGGTCAATGAAATAATGGGCATAATACACACCACCAGTATCACAGAAACAAATAACTTGACATATGCAGGAGCAAGATTAGTAGCAGAACTGATGGGGATTCGAACACCAACACCACCAGCACAACCAACCCAACAGAAACCAAAACAGCAACCTCCTTGGAAAAGGCGCCTGGAAAAGCAAATCATGGTGATGAGATCTGACTTGAGTAAACTGAAAGAGATGGCAGAAAAAAGGCTAAGAAGCTAGAAAACAAGGGAGGAACTCAACGAGAAATACAAAGTACAAGAGAGGGGACTAAACAACACAATAGATGTAAAACAGAGGCTTAAGGCCAAAGCACATAAGATCCAACGGTACATGAACAGGAATAAGGGATACCAACAGAACAAACTATTCGGAACCAACCAGAAAAGACTATACAGCCAACTAAGAGGGGAAGACAACCAAACAGAAATTCCTGAAGCCGAACCAAGTAAGAGACTCTGGGAAAACATGGAGCAATCCGGTATCACACAACAAACATGCAACATGGCTCCAGGAAGTCAAGGAAGAAGAAACAGGCAGAATAAAACAAAGATTCACAGAGATCACGACAGGCACAGTCAGACACCAACTAAAGAAAATGCCAAACTGGAAAGCCCCAGGTCCCGATGAAGTCCATGGATACTGGCTCAAAAACTTCAAGGCCCTACATCCACGAATAGCAGAATACCCCAGCATTGTATCTCAAATAACCAAGCACCCAAATGGATGACCACAGGAAGAACATCCTTAGTACAAAAAGACAAGAGTAAGGGAAATATAGCCAGTAACTACAGGCCTATCACCTGCATACCAATAATGTGGAAGTTACTAACAGGTATCATCAGTGAAAGGCAATACAACTACCTAGAGGAGACAAATACCATCCCCCACCAACAGAAAGGCTGCAGAAGGAAGTGTAGACTATAAGAAGGCCTTCGACATGATACCACACACATGGCTAATAGAATGCCTGGAAATATATGGGGCAGAGGAAAATACCATCAGCTTCCTCAAAAATACAATGCGCAACTGGAATACAATACTTACAAGCTCTGGAATAAGACTAGCAGAGGTTAATATCAGGAGAGGGATCTTCCAGGGCGACTCACTGTCCCCACTACTCTTCGTAGTAGCCATGATTCCCATGACAAAAGTACTACAGAAGATGGATGCCGGGTACCAACTCCAGAAAAGAGGCAACAGAATCAACCATCTGATGTTCATGGACGACATCAAGCTGTATGGTAAGAGCATCAAGGAAATAGATACCCTAATCCAGACAGTAAGGATTGTATCTGGGGACATCAGGATGGAGTTTGGAATAGAAAAATGCGCCTTAGTCAACATACAAAAAGGCAAAGTAACGAGAACTGAAGGGATAAAGCTACCAGATGGGAGCAACATCAAACACATAGATGAGACAGGATACAAATACCTGGGAATAATGGAAGTAAGAGATATAAAACACCAAGAGATGAAGGACACGATCAGGAAAGAATATATGCAGAGACTCAAGGCGATACTCAAGTCAAAACTCAACGCCGGAAATATGATAAAAGCCATAAACACATGGGCAGTGCCGGTAATCAGATACACCGCAGGAATAGTGGAATGGACGAAGGCAGAACTCCGCAGCATAGATCAGAAAACCAGGAAACATATGACAATACACAAAGCACTACACCCAAGAGCAAATACGGACAGACTATACATAACACGAAAGGAAGGAGGGAGAGGACTACTAAGTATAGAGGACTGCGTCAACATCGAAAACAGAGCACTGGGGCAATATCTGAAAACCAGTGAAGACGAGTGGCTAAAGAGTGCATGGGAAGAAGGACTAATAAAAGTAGACGAAGACCCAGAAATATACAGAGACAGGAGAAAGAAAGACAGACAGAACAGAGGACTGGCACAACAAACCAATGCACGGACAATACATGAGACAGACTAAAGAACTAGCCAGCGATGACAATTGGCAATGGCTACAGAGGGGAGAGCTAAAGAAGGAAACTGAAGGAATGATAACTTCGGCACAAGATCAGGCCCTAAGAACCAGATATGTTCAAAGAACGATAGACGGAAATAACATCTCTCCCATATGTAGGAAGTGCAATACGAAAAATGAAACCATAAACCACATAGCAAGGGAATGCCCGGCTCTCGCACAGAACCAGTACAAAAAGAGGCATGATTCAGTTGCAAAAGCCCTCCACTGGAGCCTGTGCAAGAAACATCAGCTACCTTGCAGTAATAAGTGGTACGAGCACCAACCTGAGGGAGTGATAGAAAACGATCAGGCAAAGATCCTCTGGGACTATGGTATCAGAACGGATAGGGTGATACGTGCAAACAGACCAGACGTGACATTGATTGACAAAGTCAAGAAGAAAGTATCACTCATTGATGTCGCAATATCATGGGACCCCAGAGTTGAAGAGAAAGAGAGGGAAAAAATGGATAAGTATCAAGATCTGAAAATAGAAATAAGAAGGATATGGGATATGCCAGTGGAAATCGTACCCATAATCATAGGAGCACTAGGCACGATCCCAAGATCCCTGAAAAGGAATCTAGAAAAACTAGAGGCTGAAGTAGCTCCAGGACTCATACAGAAGAGTGTGATCCTAGAAACGGTACACATAGTAAGAAAAGTGATGGACTCCTAAAGAGGCAGGATGCAACCCGGAACCCCACACTATAAATACCACTCAGTCGAATTGTAGGACTGTGATAGAGCAAAAAAAAAAAAAAAAAAAAATAATAATAATAATAATAATAATCGTGATCACGACAGTGGAAACTGCTATTTCAGAGAATGACCACAGAAATTGTTATTCATTAGTTCCAAGCAATTTCAATTCAGTTGTGAAGTTTGTGCAATGACTACGGCAAAGTCCTTCACCCTATCAACATTTGGACCCCGATCAGAATTACAAACGGGTTTCACGCACAACCACACACTTTCCACAGACATACATATACGTGTGTGTGTATATACATACACACACACACACACACACACACACACACACACACACATATATATATATATATATATATATATATATATATATATATATATATATATATATATATATGTGTGTCCGGGTTGCAATCCTGTCCTGCTTTAGGAGTCCTATCACTTTTCTTACTATGTGTACCGTTTCTAGGATCACACTCTTCTGTATGAGTCCTGGAGCTACTTCAGCCTCTAGTTTTTCTAGATTCCTTTTCAGGGATCTTGGGATCGTGCCTAGTGCTCCTATGATTATGGGTACGATTTCCACTGGCATATCCCATATCCTTCTTATTTCTATTTGTTTCAGATCTTGATACTTTATCCATTTTTTCTCCCCTCTCTTTCTCTTCAACTCTGGGGTCCCATGATATATATATATATATATATAAATCTATATATATATATATATATATATATATATATATATATATATCTATCGTGTGTGTGTGTGTGTGTGTGTGTGTGTGTGAGTGTGTGTGTAATCATTTGTATATAAGCATTTCTTTCCCCTTAGAGGATTAAACGTTAAAAAAAAATTCAGAATACCTATATACTGCGTAATTATTAATTAGATTAACAAGTCTTTCCACTGTTTGAGCTCACGATATTACTAGCATCATCTGATCTACAATAAATATTTAAATAAGAACAAGCAACGAATGAAAATTAACAAATCATTTGCAGTTTCCCGGAGGAGGAAAAGAACTCGCTTTATTGGAGCTGAGTAACTTCTGCAATCCCGGAGGCCGCAAGGGAGATGAGAAGAAACCTTTTTCGCCAGACGCCAGGAAAGCTATCATCAAGCTTATCAATCGTCCTGCCTCAGGAATTCCCTTCATAGCTTCAAA
This sequence comes from Macrobrachium nipponense, assembly GCF_015104395.2. Classification (NCBI taxonomy): domain Eukaryota; kingdom Metazoa; phylum Arthropoda; class Malacostraca; order Decapoda; family Palaemonidae; genus Macrobrachium; species Macrobrachium nipponense. The sequence goes on from NC_087209.1 coordinate 82,595,894, forward strand.
AACAGAGCCCTCATGAAGCAAGTCGTGCATTTCTTGAGAATTTAGTAAAAGCCTTCAGATCCAGCTTCAATGAAATATGAAGAAATCATGATGTCCAGCAGCGGGAATCAAATCCGCGATACCATAATCACGACGTGTCACCTTGCCGACCTGACTAACAGAAGGATTAAAAGTCTATTCCCTCTCGTACATACATATACCTGTCGTTTTCAGATATATTTATTGGAGCTGGAATAGACCCACTCCCACCATCTTAGTCAAGTGGACAATCTTGCTGATTGCTTTTTAGACTGAAATATATTTGTAGAATCTACTGGTCAATTTTGCCAAATACATATGTAATTGTAATAGCCACAATGCCCTCTTAAGTTCTTGAATTCTTTGCTCTTTTTTTGAATACTCTTGTCACTACAAAGCCTTCAGATCCAACTTCAATGAAATATGAAGAAATCATGATGTCCAGTAACGGGAAACGAACCCGTGATACTATTATCACGACGAGGTAACCTTGTCGACCTGACCACGAGAAGGATAAAAGTCTATTCCCTCTCGTACATACATATAGCTGTCGTTTTCAGACATCTTTATTAGAGCTGGTGAAATTGACTATTATATTCTACATATATATTTCAGCCTAGAAAGCAATAAAATGATTACCCACTTGAACACAATGGTGAGGGTGGTTCTATTCCAGCCTTAATAAATATATCTGAAAATGACAGGTATATATATGTACGAGAAGGAATAGACTTTTATCCTTCTCGTGGTCAGGTCGGAAAGGTGACCTCGTCGTGATTATGGTATCACGGGTTCGTTTCCCGTAACCGGACATCATGATTTCTTCATATTTTTTCTAAGTTGGATCTGAAGGCTTTATAGCGAGAAGCGTACCCAAAAAAGTGCAAACTATTTGAGAAGTTAAGAGGGCACTGTGGCAATTACAAATTCGTATATATCTGGTAAAAATAACCAGTAAATTCTATATATGTATATATATATATATATATATATATATATATATATATATATATATATATAATATATGCATGTGTGTGTGTATGTGTGTGTTTGTGTGTGTATCATACCTTTCTTTAGAGATGTTTTAATAATGACTGAAGTGTGATTCGTTTTACAGGATTAATGAGTATTCGGATTTAAGACCACAGTATAGGAGACAAACACACAAACACCCAAACGCACTTACAAACAAGACGTTGTAGTGAACAATACACTTCCTCTGGCCATCCACAAACACAGAAATGAATGAAATTTGACCTTGACCTCTGATCTTGAGATCACACCTATAAATTCTAAAATATTTTCACTTGGATCTTGTCCACTATTTCCAGTTTTTTTTCTGATTGTGTACCAGTTCATGATTTATGTCTTAAAATCGATTGTGTTTGGAATTATTAAGGAATTACCGTCATAATATTTAAAGATATGCAAAGGACTCCACAAACATGTAGCCTTTGGCAAATATTTAAAAATTTGGAAGCCCAAGTCTTTTTGGGTAGGTAAGATGGTTTCGATGATAACAATACATAAATATATATCCACCCATTCTTAAAGAATTCAGCAAGTACACCCAAGCACACCATGGCACTCACTCGCGCACTCACTATCTCTTTTTTCTCTCTCTATCTATCTCTTGGGTAACTTGAATATATAAACTTGAGTTGAATAATGAATTTAGGCCAAAGACCAAGCACTGGGACCTAAGAGGTCATTCAGCGCTGAAATGGGAATTGACAGTAAAAAGTTTGAAAGGTGTAACAGGAGGAAAACCTCGCAGTTGTACTATGAATCAAGAGTTAGGAGAGGGTGGAAAGTAAATTGAAGAAAGAGAATATGAAAGGAGGTACAGCAAAAGGAACGAAAGTGGTTGCAGCTAGGGGCCGAAGGCACGCTGCAAAGAACCTTAAGTAATGCGTACAGTGCACCGCAATAAGTCCACTGACGGCAATACCCCCTTGGGTAATTTGAAAATATGCATTAACATTATCAGCTTATAAAACAAAATAAGTAGGTCAAGAACTGAAACCTTTGAACGAAAAGATCGAGTGAGCCAACGCATCTCATTTTAGGTTTTCCAGTATGATAATATTATAATCGAATATTTTTTTGTCAACGAAAGGCTGCGAATAGATTCTAATTAAGTTCATAATTCGTAATTCAAATTGATGCTGCTTAGTGAAGATGATCCCAATAGCAAGGGATACTATTTATATCTTGATTTCGTATTCCTCAGACGTAATCGCACATTCTTATTATCACATGATGGGAAGAGGGAAAATAAGAAATAAAGAAAGATGGGGAGAGAGAGAGTCAAACGGGATTACACAAATATGCAAAAGTAAACTGGTAGACGATACTTTTTTTTTTTACATTGCGTATTAAAATTTATGTCATCCATAATGTGACTTTTGTTTTTGTTATGAAATAATCAGTAAAATTGCATTTACATCATCAATTTGTTGTTTGTAATACATAATTAATAGCCTTCGCTTTCTTTTTCCTCTGAGTAGAATTATTTTTGCGTTTTTTTCGTTTATCGTTAGCAACCTTCACAAGATAACGAAAAGAGAACATCTTGAAAAATATAAAGGATTGGTCAGTAAGAATTATTCTTTGGTTTGTATCCCTAACCTTTCATCGCATCATTTTTTTTAATCAACTCCAAGAAAGCGCTTTCAAGATAGACAAGTTTAATCTCATCTCGGGCACAGTAAAAAGGACAAGTATCATATGAAGAATTGTTTTAATAAATATCTTACGCTGATGAGAGATGAGTTTTATGCAACTGCTCTTGAAGAAGCGATATACTAATCGATCTCCTTGGCTTACCGCGAAGAAAGGTTGTTTTCTATGTAAAGAAGAATTTGTGGGAGCATATAAACGATATGGCTGACTTAACTTTTTTCCAAATTAGGAAAATGTGATTTAGAGATTATTATTATTATGTTTTTTTTTAGAAATGTGTGAGGATGAAGGATGAATTTCAATTAGCCATCGTACAGAGAAATCAAGAGTGAATCAGTTGAAAAATTTTTGGAAATAGTTCAAGAAAAATAATAATTTTACTTTTCTGCAACACGTGCAGCAAACTCATCTTTACCTTGCCGCGTCCATTTCTTTAATAGTTCCACCCAAATAAAATGAAACGTAAATAATGCCCTGGAAAATTTCGGAGCAATCCAGTTCTCCCTACAGCGTATAATGCTGTATGAAACTTTCAGCCACGTTCCTTTGGTGGTCTGTGTTGTTGGTACCTATAGTGCGGACGTACGGGACAAAGCCGTCACAATAGTTAAAAAAAAAAAAAAAAAAAAAAAAGTCGAGACAAGGCGAGGACACGAACCTGTTGCTGAGATAATCCTTTATTAATATGTACATTATGTTAGGCGCTTAATAATCAGGGGTTCAATATTTTTCTAAGATGGCCATAAATATCATACAGAAGCAATTTACCTCAGCAGCATTTCCTGTCATTTGAATTCAGCTTCGACACTTCGCCTCTGTGACAGAAATTTGCCTCACCAGACCCTTCACCCATTTCAGCCTTTTTCCATGCTGCACCTATGTGCCAGTAGATACCTCACTCTTATACTCGTTTAGTTCCACTCTTCCATCCTCCAAACACCTACAGTCTCTTTCATTCATTATTTTAAGCAGTTTTTCTTCACCACCACAGATCAGTACCACATGATTTGTATGCGCAACCATTCCATATTCTCCCCAATATCCATTTTTGTACCCCACAATCGGATCTTTCCTAGATAGCAACCGCGGCATGTTTAGCACAAGCCCATTTGGAATTACCATAGAAAAGTATAAACAAAAAACTGTAAATATCATAGGTAACGGCCTCCTTGGGGGTCATTATCTAGGAAAGATAATACTCTTCTAATACTCCAACTACCCAAACATATATTGTTATGAGCTTCAGAATTGTTTACCAGAAGCCGTAACCATTATTATTTATGAATTTCATCAGGATCTTTCTCTCTAAATCAGTTACCAGTGGCAGACAAAGATTTAGAACACAACACAAGCTATAAATATGATATAAATATGAGAGTAAGTTTACAAAGGAAACTCATATAAATGACAGATAGAGATTATAAAGGAAAATATGTACCTGGAATCCAATACACCTGAAGAATTAGTTAACCTATCCAAAACAGGGGCAAAATTTAAGGGGTGTACAGAAGATTAAGTCCAACTGCTCAGATGTTTGCCTAGTTTTAACAGAATAATTATGCTGTTTAATTCTTACTTCTAAATCCTTGCTAGATTTGCCAAAATAAAAAGAGGGGCAGTCCAAACAGGTAATTTTATACATTGTGTTATTACTTTTCTTAGGACCATTATTTTTAGCATTCCTTTTAATGTGTTATCATAAGAAAAAACAAGGTTTCAAAACTGCCAAAATAAGGCAAGCTAAGAATGTTCTTAGAAGTTTCTTTCTCCATGTTACTTTCACTGCAAAACATTTTGTGGGATTTATTATAGCAAATATCTGATGTATGTGAAGGATAACATAAATCTGTCCCTATTTATTTTACATGTTCCATTTCTTGATACCAAATATTGGGGACTAAGAATGTGCAATGCTCAAAAAAAAAAAAAAAAAAAAAACAGGAAAAAAATCTATATTTTGATATTAAGAGGATGGCCTGAATAAAAAATGGACATAAGTTAAGTTGTTGATTGGTTTCCTATAAATACTGAATCTATATTGAAATGGTTCTCTGTGTATTAAAAGAAAGGGAAGTAATAGTTTTTTCCCAATTTAAAACTAAACTTAATTCATGGTGCCTGGTTATTCAAATTAGAGAGTAAATCATTTACCTCAATACCAGCAGGTAAAACAGCTAAAAAATCATCAACATATCTATACCACTTTAAAGGAATATAAATAAAATTCGATAAATGGCGTTTTTCAAAGAATTCCACATACAGATTTGAGAGGAGTGGTGATAAAGGGTTGCCAAATGCCATACCAAATGTGTGTTGATAAAATTCACCATTAGATATACAATTACAATCATAAATGCACATCCTAATGAGTGAAATAATATGGCTTAAAGGTTGAGGTATTTCATGATGGGTTAGTTCGTTACTAAGATACTCTAAAATAGAATCTCTAGGGACTCTAGTAAAAATCGAAGATAGTTCTAAGTAATGGGGACAAGAGCTTGGTAATAATTTCGAAAGTTTATATGATAGTGAGCCAGTGGTGCTGGCAATAGGCCACATAGGATTATTTTCTTTGTGCGTTTTGACTAATCCGTACACATAACGGAACGAGGAAAATTTGCCTGACAATTGACCTAGTAGATAACAATTTCAATGTAAATTCAATATTTTAGGGGGTGACATGTAAAAATAAATGAAAACAACATATATTAGTGTTCAATCCCCATTTTTTGAGGGCACTGACATGAATAGTGATGCTCCTAATGCCCTTTACCTCCATGTTCAGCCACAATAGGAATGGAAGGTGGGAAGGAGTGGGAAGAGGGTGGCGTGTAAAAAAAAAAATGATAGATATTAGTATCTAATCCATAGTTTTTGAGGCCAATGACAAAAATAGTGACACTCCCGATGCCTTTCAAGTCCAAGAACAGCACTGATAAGATGGGGAGTGAGAACAGGGTGGGAAGGGGGTAACATGTAATAATAAGAGAAAGTGACAGATATTAGTAATTTTTAGTTTTTAAGGTTGCTGAAATGAATAGTTACACTACCTTTGGCCTTTAAGCCTAACTTCAGCCCTAATAGGAAAGGGGGCTGAGAAGGGGTGGGAAGGGGGTGGCATGCAAAAATAACCAAAAACTATAGATATTAGTGTCTAACAAATAGTTTTAAAGGTTGCTGAGATGCATAGTGACACTCCCAATGCCATTTAAGTCCAAGTTCAGCCCAGATAGGATGGAGGGTGAGAAGGGGTGAAAAAATATTACAAAATTATGAATATTAGTGTCTAAAACAATTTTTGAGTATGCTGGGATGAATAGAGACATTCCCAATGCCTCTCAAGTCCAAGTTCGGCCCCAATAAGAAGAGGGGTGAGACGTTACAAGGGTTAGGGTGTCTCAAAGACTTATTAGTCCATCTAAGGAGACATGTGTGCTCACTTATCTCTTGGAGCAGGTTTTACTGTTCATTCACAGTGTCCTAATGATTTTGTCTAGCTTTTTTTAAATTCTTCCACACTGTTGCTGTTTACAACTTCAGGTAGTAGTTTATTCCATGTGTCACATATCTTGTATGTAAAGAAGTTCCCACAATGGGATGTGTTGTATCTCTTCAGTTCTAGTTTCCATCTGTTATTTCTTGTCTGGTTTTTGTTTAATGTAAATAGGCTAGTGTCTACTTTTGTATATGTTTCAGTATTTTGAATGATTCTGCTAGTTGTCCTCGCAATCATTGTGTTTTTAAGCCATATATGTTCAGGCTCTCTAGTCATCTTTGGTAACCATTCTGGGGCTCTTACTTGTACCCCTTCCAATCTATTTATGTCCTTTCTTAGTTTTATGACTAAAACTTTACTTCATATTCAAGATGAGTTCTAACTATTGATGTGTATAGCTGCAGCACCATTTCTTTGTATTTGAACTGCTTCCTTATGTATTCCACTGGTTTCTGTGCCTTCTTTTAAGCTTTTATGCACTATTTTGTGGATTTTAAGTCCTTGGTAATAATGACCCTAAGGTCGTCTTCTCGTTCTACACTATTTATGTCATTCCTAAGAAGCTTCTAGTTGGCATGAGCGTTGTTTATTCATATTTGCAACACTTTATAATTATCCAATTTAAAAAGCATTTGCAATCTTTTTGACCACTCTCCTATTTTCTTTAGGTTATTTCTTAAATTTTCCATTGTATCTGGCAGTGAGTTTCAACTGTGGAAAAAAAATGGCGAAATTTAGCTTGTTTGGCAGATTCGCAATATGATGAGGAAGCAGGAAGGGAACTGGCATTTCTCATCTATGAGATCAGCAACAGTCCTAACCAAAAAGATACAAAAGCATTCATAGATATATTAGAAGGATAAATCCTTCAAACTGGAACAAATCAACAGAAAACATCTTGAAAATAATTGAAGAAGTTCCAAATAAAATCCAAGTGGTCAAGAGACTCATAAAGAAAATATACATAAACCAACATATTCCGACAAAGAAAATGAATAAGGTGAACATTGTGAATATCCTAATTGATGCATTAGGAAAAAGAATGCCACAAGCATGCAAACTGTGTAAGGTGTGGTATAGCATAGTTAATCCACAAAACCTGATCAGAAAATGTTCTGCATGCAACATTCCGACACATGCACAATGTGCTGAGGTAATGCAAGATATGAGAAAAGATACCAGAATATTTTGCTCAACATGTCTATCATGGATAGACAATGTTATTAAATCAAGATTGAATGTACAAATAGCTGAGGATGAAGAAGAAGAGGAAGAGGAAGAAGAATAGGAAAAGGGAAGAGAAGTAAATAAAACTGAAATGACAGAAAAAAACAAGGAAAACAAAGAACAAGATAAAAGTATGGATGCAGAGATACTCATTGATACTACATATGAGGCAATAAAGCAGCATACTTACGAAGAAATAAATTACGATATGACAACACAAAAGAAAATCCCAAAGAGTCTCTACCCAGATCTACACAATGACGGGAAAGAGGAAAAAATAGACAAGAAAGACAAAGTCTGCAACCTTTTGAAAAGAGGGAATTCCAGATTTGGAAAAAGATGTTACTACAAACATCCTAAGGTATGTCACAACTATGAGATATATGGTAAATGTGCATACCTAGACGGCTATGAGGATAATTGCAGATCTACATCCAAAAATATGCAAAAACCTAAAAGAAGGAAAAGGATGTAAGTTTGACAAAAAATGCAAATATTTGCACCCTGTAGCCATGAATCAAAATCAAATAAATAATCAATCAAGTAATAAAATCCAAAATAAGAAAGAAACAAATAAAGAGAGTAATAAAGAATATCAGGTAAAAGAAAAAACCAAGCCATCAACGCGACATGCAGTGATGTCAGCAAAAAATTTCCAAGCCTCAGCTCCAAGATACAACTCAAGAGATAATAACTGTATTTATGATGCAAGTGGATATTGCAGATACAGAGAAAATTGCAGATTCAGACACAAAATTAATAATTATGATGAAGGAAGATCAAATATTATGGAAAAGTTGGATTTTTTAATGTCAGAATTTCTGGAAATGAAAAAAAAAAAAAAACAACATACCAGAACAGGAAAGAGACATGGGAAAATCCTTATTATTACCCATATTAAATGAAGGAGAAAACACACAAACCATCATAGTGATGAATGCGCAGGGTTTAGTTATGAGTAACTCAAAAAGAAAAATAGAGTACTTAGAAGAACTAACCCAAATTGAAAAGAAAATAGATATAATGAATATAAGTGAAACCTGGTATTCCCAAGAGACTGGGAATGATGATCAAATAAAAGGGTTCCAAACTTATAGATCAGATAGAAAAAATAGGAATCAAGGGGGAACCGCAATATATGGGAAAGACAAAAAACAAGGAAAAATATGTGAGAAATATAGTAGCTCAGAATGTGAACTAATAGCGGTAGAATTTGAATCTGAAAAATTAATGAACATAGTAATATATAGACCCCCTAATACTAAAGAGTTTGACTTAATAATAGAAAAATTGGATGATATAAGTGATGATATAAGGGTAAATATGGAGATATTATATAAAATATTAGAGAAAATAGTGGATAAATATATACCGAAGAAGAAAAGTAAACATCAGTCATGCATACCAAGAGACAGAAGGATCTTGTTCCAGAAAATCAGAACGTGGAAAAAAGGTCTTGCAAAAGAAAAAAAATGCATGGAAAGTTATAGAACTAAAAAGTAAGATAGAAAATGCAGAACAAAAGATTATACAATCAAAAGAAAATGAAAAACGGGACTTGGAAGAAAAAATCCTAGTAAATATCGAGCAAAACCCCAAACTATTATACTCATACGTGAAAAAGATGAATAAAAGAAGAATAGAAATAGGCCCTCTAAGAATTGAAGGGAGATTAACGAATAAAAAAAAGGAAATTTGCAACATATTGGCAGAACTATATAAGAGAGAATTCACCCCTAGAATAGATAATGAAGATAACGATATAGAAGTAAGGGACGAAAATAGTGAATATTTAGCTGACATAGATATTAATGAAGTTGATATTCTGCAGGCTATTAATGAAATTAAAAATGTAGCTGCAGCAGGGCCTGATGGTGTTCCTGCTATTTTTTTTAAAGAAAGTAGTTCATACTATCGCAAAGCAACTTGCAATATTATTAAGACAAAGTGTAGATACAGGCATGACTTATGATGAGCACAAATTAGCATATATTACCCCTACATTCAAAAGTGGATCAAGTCTAGAGGCAAGTAATTATAGGCCTGTGAGTCTAACATCACATATTATGAAAGTGTATGAAAGGGTAATGAAGAAAAATATTATGAAACATTTAATAAAGAATAATCTGTTTAATATAGGACAACATGGTTTCGTACCCGGAAAAAGTACACAAACCCAACTGTTAGTCCACCGTGAGAACATATACAAAAATATGAAAAGCGGAAATGAAACAGATGTGGTTTATCTAGACTTTGCATAAGCTTTTGACAAGGTAGACCATAATATATTAGCGAAGAAAATTAGAAAACTTAATATAGTGGATAAAGTAGGATGATGGTTAAAAGAATTTTTACACAACAGAAAACAGATAGTTATTGCAAACGATGAGAAATCGGATGAAGCTAAGGTAATTTCTGGTGTGCCATAAGGTACGGTGTTAGCTGCATTACTGTTTGTTATTATGATTGCAGACATAGACAGTAATGTTAAGGACTCGGTAGTGAGTAGTTTCGCCGATGACACAAGAATAAGTAGAGAAATTACTTGTGATGAAGATAGGAACGCGCTACAAAGAGACCTTAACAAAGTATATGATTGGGCAGAGGTAAATAGGATGGTATTTAACTCTGATAAATTTGAATCAATAAACTATGGAGACAGAGAAGGAAAGTTGTATGTATATAGGGGACCTCATAATGAGACAATCACAAATAAGGAAGCAATTAAAGACCCTGGTGTGATGATGAATAGGAACATGTTATGCAATGATCAAATAGCAATTCTATTGGCAAAATGTAAAGCAAAAATGGGAATGTTGTTACGGCACTTCAAAACAAGAAAAGCTGAACACATGATTATGCTTTATAAAACATATGTTCGTAGTCCACTTGAATATTGCTATATGATATGGTACCCACACTATCAAAAGGATATTGCACAAATAGAGAGTGTACAAAGGTCCTTTACAGCTAGAATAGAAGAAGTTACGGACCTTGACTACTGGGAATGACTACAATCCTTAAAATTATATAGTCTAGAAAGGAGAAGAGAACGCTAGATGATAATTCAGGCATGGAAACAGATAGAAGGAATAGCCGAAAACATCATGGAGCTAAAAATATCAGAAAGAGCAAGCAGAGATAGATTAAGAGTGCCCAAAACTATACCAAGAAAAATAAGGAAAGCACACAGGACATTAATCCACTACTCACCAACATCGATAATGCAGCGTCTATTCAATGCGTTGCCAGCTCATCTGAGGAATATAACAGGAGTGAGCGTAGATGTGTTTAAGAATAAGCTCGACAAATATCTAAACTGCATCCCAGTCCATCCAAGATTGAAAGATGCAAAATATACCGGAAGATGTACTAGCAACTCTCTGGTAGACATTAGAGGTGCCTCACACTGAGGGACCTGGGGCAACCCGAACAAGATGTAAGGTCTGTAAGGTCTGTAAGGTCTGTAAGGTCTGCTGCATTTATACCTAGTTTGGTGTCGTGGGCAAATTAGGCTCTCCTGCTAGTTAAGCCTACATCAATGTCATAAATTTAGATAAGAAAAACATGAGAGGGCAAAGGACAGAACCCTGAGAACCTTCGCTTATCACATCCATCCATTCTGATTCTTCACCATTTATTACCACATTCTGTTTTCTATAAGTTAGCCAGTCAAGAAGTGGTGAAATATAAAATGCCAAAAATGCTGAGCAATGTAACTGAAACTACTATCTTAACAGGAAAGGAAGAGAGAGAGAGAGAGAGAGAGAGAGAGAGAGAGAGAGAGAGAGAGAGAGAGAAGGGTATGGGTGGAGTGAGATAGAGTTTTTATTGGTTGTCATTCAGAGTTCTCCAGGGCAGTGCCAGGTTTGTCAGCTAGTATATATATATATATATATATTATATATATATATATATATATATATATATATATATATAATATATATATATATATATGTGTGTGTGTGTGTGTGTGTGGGTATATAAATATATATATATATATATATATATATATATATATATATATATATATATATATATATATATATATATATATATATATATATATATATATTTAAAAAATCACAGTAGATGCACGTGACTTCATAAATAAGCGAATACCACGGGAAATGATAGACAGGAATCCAAGCGCTTTCGTCTTTATTCAGACATCGTCAAGGAGCTACTAAAGTACAATCGGAGAGGAAGGCCTCAGGTACAAACAAGATCAGGAATACCAGATGGTTAATTATCAAAAGGGTAAAAATTAAAAGGGATAATCCAGGATTATCGGATATCACACGGTCACAAACTTAAACAGATTCTGACCCTAACCGAAATTACAAAGTATCTTTACAGTCCAAAACATGTAAAAACTGAATATATTAATTTTGTTGCTTATATTTATCTACAACTTTTTTCATTATGAAAGCATCAAGTTTAAATAAACCAAGACTTAAATTTAGAACATTTCTATTATTTGACTTGATAAAACAAGATTCAATGATATTCCTTTTAACTGTGTCATTACATGGGACTAAGGCTCTTGCTTGACTCCAGTTAATAGGATGGTCTAAATCTCTCATATGTACAAATAATGCATTCGATATTTGCCCAGTTCTCACAGAATATTGATGTTGCTTAAGACGCTGTGAAAGAGATTTGCCAGTCTGTCCGTAATAGATTTTATCACACTTTTTGCAAGGAATTTCATATATGCAGCCTGGAAGATCTTTAGGAGAATTTTTGATTACTAAACTCTTGACGATTGAATAAATTAACCTTGAAAACAACATTTATGTTAAAAAGCTTTAAAATTCTAGGAATATCTAAAAACCTTTCATCATAAGGTAATTTTAGAATGTTATGCTTACTAAATTCAAGTTTGTCATTAGTTGAATAAAATGTTTTTCTAGCTCTTTTCCATGCCACATCTACAAAAGTCCTTGGGTATTTAAGTTTCAATGCAATATCATAAATAGTTTTAATTTCAGCGTCAATAAACTGCGGGCTACAGACACGTAAAGCCCTTAGGAACATCCCAGAAAAACAGAGAATTTAACATTTTGATGGTGATTGGAGTAGTAATGAACAAAAAGAGGCAATATTAGTTGATTTTTCGAAAGACTGAAAAGGTGAAATTTCTATCATTTCTATGGACAGTTACATCAAGAAAATTCAAATTACAATTTCTTTCTTCCTCTACAGTAAATTTTATAGAAGGGACTAAATTATTGAGATTATTAAGGAATTCCTGGAGGTTTTCGTGAACTGGCAAATACAGAATATATCATCCACGTACCTAAACCAAATAACTTTTTGGGGCAAAATTTTCTTGGTAAGAGTTTTGTCTCAAAAAATTCCATGTAAATATTGCTAAGGACAGGAGATAAGGGATTACCCATGGCCATGCCAAACTTTTGTACAAAAAATTCCCCATTGAAACAAAATTTACTATCTTTGATACATAACCTTATGAGACTAATGAGATTTTCTACACTTAAGGGAATGTCATGACGCTCTAATTCCTCTTCCAAATATTCAAGTAAGTCATCTACAGGCACTTTTGTAAATAAAGAGACAACATCAAACTAACCATATTAAAATCATAATTCAAATTTAAACTATTCAATTTGTTTATAAAATCAACATTGTTTTTAACATTCGTGTTAGAAATATTTCCTACCAAAGGAGTAAGAATTTTTACAAGCCATTTAGATAAATTATACGAAACTGAGCCCACTGAACTAATGATTGGTCTGACACATAAAATCAATAACCCTATCATTTCCCGTGGTATTCGCTTATATATATATATATATATATATATATATATATATATATATATGTGGTGTGGTGTGTTGTGTGTGTGTGGTGTGTGGGTTATATATATAATAATATATATATATATATATATATATATATATATATATATTTATATATAATATATATATATAATATGTATTTATATATATATATATAATTATAATATTATTATATATATATATAATATATGTGTTGTGTGTGTGTGTATATATATAACATAATATATATATATATATATATATATATATATATATATATATATATATATATATATATATATATATATATACATAGACATATGTAAGGCAATTTCAGTTAGTTTATTTGTCAGTCTGTTTGGTAGGGCTACCAAATTTTTACCATAGTCTAAATTCAAAATTCGAGGGCCATTTTTAAGGGGGTCCTAACCTCTCTTTTTCATACCCCTCATTTTTTTTTTATCTTTTGTAGTTGAGAGCTAGGGCTACCAAATTTTTGCCATAGACTCCCCTCCCCCCTCTTGGAAGGTTTTAGTTAAGATCTGAAACTCGAGGGTGGTTTCTAAAGGGGTCATAGTCACTCTTTCATACCCACTCTTTTTTTTTTTTTTTTTTTTTTTTTACAGCTTTCGGAGTTGACAACTAGGGCGACCAAATTTTTATCATAGACTCCCCTCTCCCACCAGGGAGGTTTCAGTTAAAATCCGAAATTCGATGGCCGTTTCTCTGGGGGTCAATCCCCTCTTTTTCATATCCCCTCATTTTTTTTAAACTTCCGTAGTTTAAAGCTAAAGCTACAAAATATTTACTGTAGACTCACCTTCCCATCCCAGGAAGATTTTAGTTGAAATTCGAAATTCGATGGCCGTTTCTAAGGGGGTCATAACTCGTCTTTTTCATAACCGAGGAAGGTTTTAGTTAAAATTGGAAATTCGAGGATCGTTTATCAGTGAGGCATAACCCCTCTTTTTCATAACCCTTAGTTTTTACAACTTTTGGAGAGTTGAACACTAGGGCTACCAAATTTGTACCATAGGCTCCCTCCCACATGCCTCCTCCCTCTGCCCAGGAAGGTTTTAGTTAACGTTTCTCAGAGGATCTTAACCCATCTTTTTCATACACGCTAATACTTTACAACATTAGAAGTTGACCGCTTTGGCTACCAAATGTTTGCCATAGACTCCTCTCCCCCCCCAGGAATGTTTAGTTAAAATTCGAAATTTGAGGGTTTTCTCAGTAAATCATAACCCCACTTTTTCTTACCCTTTATTTTTTTTACAACTTTCGGAGTTACAGCTCGGGCTACCAAATTTTTACCATAGGCTTCCCCTCCACCTCCTACCAAGAAGGTTTTAGTTAAAATCTAAAATTCAGTGGCCGTTTTTCAAGGGATCATAACCCCTCTTTTCATACCCCTTATTTTTTACAACTTTCGGGGTTGACAGCTAGGGCTACCAAACTTCTACCATAGATTCAACTCCTTCCCGAATGTTTTAGTCAAAATCCGAAATTCAATGGCCATTTCTCAGTGAGTCATAACCCCTCTTCTTCATGCCCCTTATTTTTTACAACTTTTGGAGCTGACAGCTAGGGCTACCAAATTTCTACCATAGACTCCACCCCCACCCAGGAAGGTTTTAGTCAAAATCCGAAATTCGATGGCTGTTGGTAAGGGGGTCATAACCCCTCTTTTTCATATCCCCTCGTCTTTTGCAACTTTCGCAGTTAATATCTATGTAGAAATGTTTTAGGTATAGGTACAAACAGCTCCCCACAATATGGGGACCATAAGACATCCTAAGTAGTTAGGGGGGCAACAAACTCCCGCAGGAAATATGGGTCTGAGGGTTTCTCACAATATTAGGGGGCAGTAGGCCTACGCCTTTTCGACTTACGAACCAGGGGAGAAGAGGGTCATAGCCTACCTACCCCAACCTTAATAGTAGGTGGGCGCAGTTCCCCATTTGGGAATTAGGGCCCATTGGGTCAGGGATGGGCCAACTGCACTCAACTTCGGTACCTGAATTAACATTATGACTTCAGACGCATTTAACATCAATATCAGCTTAACTATTGGCTGAGTGTTTTCAAGGGCCGTTTAAATGGGGCCTCACGATGAAAATCTTTCCCGAACAACCTGCTGGTCAGCAACGCAGTAGCATTGACATGGGAAAGATGTACGTCCATGTCATTTTGAAAGGAATGTGCGTTCGATAACATGTCCTTAGGACGGGTACAGCTGCTAGTATTATATATATATATATATATATATATATATATATATATATATATATATATATATATATATATATATATATATATATATATATATATATATATATATAGAGAGAGAGAGAGAGAGAGAGAGAGAGAGAGAGAGAGAGAGAGAGAGAGAGAGTCACGTGTATTATCCACTAAAAGTAATGGTATTAGGTATTTCTGATTTTGTAATTTTCTCAGTTTCCCTATGAATCTAGTAGCTAATGCTGTACAATAACTTTTATTTGTTTGACAGAATGGCATGACAGATCAGTTATTTAAAAGAAACATCGAAACTGCATGAATTAATAATACTCAACTAGTTTGTTGTACTCAAAATTCTATATAACGCAATTCAGGCTGGTTTATTTTTACTGTTAGACTTGTGCATACAGATTTGTACATAAAGTTTAATTAAAGTCTTTATGCTCATAAGAATTTTCTTCCACATAAAAGAAAGATTGTTTTCTTACTTATGATGGAAGAGAGTTGAAATGGTGAAGTCTTTTGTTGGCTTGATGTTACGGCATTGTTCCTTTAATTTCAACATTTTTCAAGACCAATAGTTATAATACATCTCACTTAACTAATTACGTTCATGCTTTCTATATAACTATTGATTTTATTTTTTGCGTGAAGATTTCGTTTATTTTTATGAATTCCCTTTAATTGCATGCTTGTATGTCTTTCCGGCTTTAGCTAATTGCACAAAACACATAAAGTAGAATTTTATATTGACTTTACATATAATAAAGAAAGCAAACGTATACCTTTCTTTTGAGGTGTAGTTAACGAAAGTGTGAACTAGTTTCTATACTAAAGCACACAGAAAAGCAACGCATACAAATTCAGTCATTTCAGTTTTCCTCTCACAAGACCACCATGTAAAGGAGTGATGCTAAGAGCTTAGCAACGAAAGAAATAGAAATGCCTTTTTCGGTTCATCAGGATTGACCTGAAAACAAAAAAGTTTATAAATTCATTTCCCCAAGATAGGAAAAAGATCGTGTAATACCCATAAAAAATAGATAGAAACGTTACCTTCCTATTGGAAAGTAAAAGAAATAACCAGGAAGTAGAAGGACCCGGATCATTTGTTTCTGTTTCACTTCAATGACATGGGAAGTAACTCATGTAAAAGTAAGCTAAAGATTATGGAGATGTAACTCTTAAATCTTAAGGGAAACCGGTAGGAACCTAGGGAAAAATATCTCCGAAAACATAAAACTGCATTTTCATGGCAAAAACAAAGCCTCATGAATATGTTATTGGGTCCATGATTATAGTATAGACTTCGAAAGATTTAAAGTTGATCTGCAAAATCTGGAAACAATTTAAAGAGAAAAATGATTGGTACGCACTTGTGAAGGATGTCAACTGAGAGACTTCCCGAAATTGCCCAATTCTGATGCGGCTTCAACCCAGAGCCAATTAATCGCTCTCTAGGCAAAAATGGTTCTTCAATGGGAAGTCTTAATTTTCTATGGATATGGTGCCCCTTCTGGAATTCGATATGCTAGACATACATATAATGAATAGCTTGGCAATTACTCTTTATTTATTTCATTACCGCAGAAGAAGGAAACAGGAGTTTCAAAAAGAATTTTCATTTCAATTCTAACCAATAGATCTTAAACTTTCAACATTTCAAAGGGATCTTTATCCTGCAACAGCTATTATTATTATTATTATTATTATTATTATTATTATTATTATTATTATTATTATTATTATTATTATTATTATATCTAAATGATATTTAAACTATCCTCAGAGGATGCGCTGTGTACTGGTAATTACTTTCATGTTAAATCGTGCTTAAAACTTTCATGTTAATTCATGCTTAAAGCTGTAAACTTGGCGTAAATAATGAAAATCATATCGCTGAACATTTGATCCATTTCACATGGTGAACTTATAGTAAAAGAGTAAATTTGATTGTTCCATGCTATTAATTATAGCTATTATTCTGGCCTAACAGATGGGCGAGGTTAATTTTCATATCACCGGGTCTGTGATAGGAAGGATAATTTTCATGGTATCACTAATAAGAAATGCAGTAAATTTATTCTGTTTTTACTTCAGTCATGTTGTGTGGTAAAAAAAAAATGATATTTCTGAATATTTATTAATAATGAAATGGTCATTGCAAAAATTCTCACTATTAACCTCTTCCCCATCTGTACAAAGGAGTCACTATTTTATGTCTTATACAAATATAAAAATAATGATCCGTTGTTAAAAAACGTAAAAGATGGAAGCCTAACACTCATCATCAATGGACGAATAATAGATCCTGTTTGATAATGTTTACAGGGAATATGAATTTAACTCAGTTATACTTATAAGTCTTTAATCATTTGTAAAATTTATGAGTCAATTAATTCTGAGTTGACTATGGCATTTTAAAAGGCATATCCTTAACGAAAATTACAATGGTCATGTTTGTGTAAAATCCATGGCATTTTTTAACCAAAAATGTACAAACAAAGAAGTGTGTTTTTATGCATACTCTCTCTCTCTCTCTCTCTCTCTCTCTCTCATCTCTCTCTCTCGAGGTCTCTCTCTCTCTCTCTCTCTCTCTCTCTCTCTCTCTATATATTAATATATATATATTATATTATAATATATATATATATATATATATATATATACATACGTACATATACATGCATCATATATATTAAAAAATATATAAATATATATATATATATATATATATATATATATATATATATATATTATATATATATAATATATATATATATATATATATATATATATATATATATATATATATATATATATATATATATATATATACCATACATATATATATATATATATATATATATATATATATATATATATATATATATATATATATATATATATCCAAGATATATCAAAAGTTATACATTAGAACATTAGAATATATACCTCCAAACATAAATGAACTCAGACACAGTCACTACCGCACAAGTTTATCGATTCGTATGAATTAAAGGCCACATAAACATATGGTCCCGTGGTTAGAAAGCTCTCTCCTCGAGCAAGATAAACCACGATCGATTCATAATTGACCAGAATGCTCTGGATTTGTTTTGAAGAATCTGGTTGTGGGTACAATGGCCTGAATAGTGAATTGAGTACTTGGTAGTCAGAAGACTAATGTGTCAAAACCAGGGTGGTAAAGGCATTACATAGAGAGAGAGAGAGAGAGAGAGCAGAGAGAGAGAGAGAGAGAGAGATAGAGAGCGAGAGAGAGAGAGAATTAAGTAGATTTTGGTACATAAGGTAACTATATCTGTGATCTTGACATACATATCTAATATATGAGTACGGAATGAAGTCGCACAACTTGCCTCTGATGTACCGTACCTTATGAGTTGCATGTGAACGTAGTCCGGCAATAAAAGGCGAACTAATATATATATATATATATATATATATATAATATATATATATATATAAAATCTAGCAGAATTCTCTGAATATTCAATTCAGTTCGCCATGGATTACCTTACGCCAAAGGAGAATTATAATTGGTAAGTGCCTCTGCCTTCGTAAACAGGTGATAAGAGTCATTGTCTAATGTTATGCCTATACCCTATCAAGGGTCACACGCTGGCTGCCATAGAAGCACCTGTAAATTACAATCCCCTTGGCTGTAAATTATCCCTAAAGTCTGGTGAATTCAATGTTAAATAAATTTAATTAATAAATATATAATATATATAATATATATATATAGTATATATATATAAATATAAATTATATATATATATATTATATATATCTATAATATATTATTAATAATGAATATATAATAAATATTATAATATATATTAAATATAGATTATTATATAATATATATATATATATATATATAATATATATTATATATATATTATATATATATTATACACATATGAATATGAATATATCTATCTATACTTATAATTATATATTATTATATTATAATATTATATATACGCTATACTATATAAATTTATTATATAATATATATATATTATTAATACTTACTAAAATATTATATAGTTCGCCCTTTGATTGCTGGACTACTGTCATATACAATCCATCAGGCACACTGCCTTTTCCACCCGGTTTTAACACATTATTCTTTTAACTACCAAGTACTCAATTCATTATACCCGCAACTAGCTTCTTCAAAACAAATCCAGAGCATTCTGGTCGATTATGAATCGATAGATATGTATCTTGCTCCAGGAGAGAACTTTCTAATCACACACACACACACAAATCTGTGGATGAGATACGTGGATGATATCCTAACATTTTGGGATAATAGGTGGGGCAATTTCAATGAATTCCTCTCGAAATTAAACACATTAGTGCCCAGCATCAAATTTAAAGTTGAATGGGAAACAGACAACAAAATTCCTTTTCTTGATGTTTTTAATAATCAGAGATACGACAGAATACAAATTTACCATATACAGAAAACCAACGTTCTCACTTTCATACATTCACTACTTTAGCTATCATGACATTACTATCAAGATAGGTGTAGCTAGTAACTTGTTCTTAAGAGCCTTACGAATTTGTTCCCCAGAATTCCTGGAAAAAGAATTTGAACTAATTCGCAAGCAACTTTCGTCTTTAAAATATCCTGACCATATAATTGAGAAAGCAATTCACAAAGCAAACGTAATTTTCTACCGACCCCCTAAAGACAAGACCAGAGATACACCCAACAATAAAATAATAATTCCCCACCTGGACACGATTAAGAGAATAACCAACCCCCTCGGAAAATCGAACTCTTTTGTATTTACTTACCCAAACACCTTAGCCAAATCCCTGATTAACGTCCAACAAAAGACATCTCCAAAGGACTCTGGGGTATACGAAATCCCATGCCAGGACTGTGACCAATCTTACATCGGATTTACAGGTAAATCCCTTCCCCAGAGATTAATACAACACAAACGGTCAGTTAGGTATGGACAACAGAACTCGGCTATTTTCAACCATATAAATGAACATAACCATAGAATAAACTGGAATTGTCACGTGTAATTTATAGCAGCAACTCTGCCGGTACAAGAGTCAAATGATGGAATCGGCCTTAATAAAAGAGAGGCAGGTAATGAACATCTCAAAAGGAGCATGGATTTCGGACACGATCGACAACGTCTTCATTCAACCAACCCTTAAGAAGATTAAAGGAAGATTATCATTGGCTTGTTTGTGGATGGACCTCTTGGTATAAATACCACCTTTTCTGTAAACTTTTCTCATTCATCTACCTGAAGAGGGAGACAGCAGTCTCTGAAATATAGTACTTTTTTCTCTATATTTTGGTGTTTTTATGGGCTCCTTTTATTAGATGGAATTCTGTTGTTACAGAACATTCTTACCAGTCATATATATATATATATATATATATATATATATATATTATATATATATATATATATAATATATATATACATACATTCAAACAAAAGTTATTTTAATATTGAATTCACCATATCTTAGGGATACTTTACAGTTAGGGGGATTATGACTTTAAGTGATTCTATGCCACCCAGCGTGACCCTTGATATGGTATAAAGCTTAATATTAGACAGTGACTTATATATATATATATATATATATATATATATTATATATATATATATATATATATATATATATATATATATAGTATATATATATATATATATATATATATAGATATATATATGAATAAATATATATATATATATCTAGGTATTATATATATATATATATATATATATATATATATATAATACAAAAAAGTTATCACAGAATCCCATCTAATGGGCTCCTTTTATTATTATTATATTATATATATAGGATATATATATATATATATATATAATATATATATATATATGTGTGTGTGTGTGTGTGTGTATGTGTTTGTGTGTTTATATGCATTTATCTATGTATGGATGCATATTTAAATGCGCTAGCACAGATAACCCAATAATATCGTATTCATTTTCTTCTGTGAATAAATTACTTCCAGAGGGAATCATATATGGTACAAGATAATGGCGTTGACCCCTAATCTTTCTGCCATTAGCATTTTTACCTACAATTTTTCCTGCAAACCATAACACAATTTTTATCAAGCATTGAAATACCATTTAAAATCTTATTTTCAAAATCTTTCAAGAGCAAAATCCAGTGTTTTGCCACCACAGTTCCCATACGAGTCTCTATTACTTAGTTCTGAAAAAAGTTGACCATAGATATTGAACGGAGATGCCTCACTAAAGCGGTATCGCAACACCCGTTGGGACTCCTCTTCTTGCATATCTGTTGACATCAACATGTAAATGTGTGTGTGTGTATTTGTGTTTGTGTTTGTATGTGTCTTTGCTCGTCAATATAACACGTGACTTTTTTATACTTTCAAGTTTCAATTCACAAAAAAACAGATTGATATAGAATTCCCTTTACCTTCGGAATAACTTGGAACATAATCTTTATACAGCTTCATGATTATGGTCAATCGTTCTTCCCCTAAGCTCCAAAAGACGCGCTTATAATTCTATTTAACTTAAGGTGAAATTATATCTGTTTCTCTTCTATATCAATGGGCTATTTGTTTGTGTCTTTAGTGTTTGTATTTGAAAGTAGAAACAATTCATTTGGAAAATTTATTAACTGCCATACATCCCATGTCTTACAAACATATCGATTTTTCAGCAGAGTCAAGATCATCTCATAATTGTCTTGACAGCTGAATGATTATGGTCACTGTCACTGAACTTCCTGGTAATGGTTAAAAGAATTATCATACGTATTCTCGCTGAGGTACAAATTATTTCTTAGGCATTGTGAACTTTATTTTGATGCTTTATATATGGCCTCATATTTGAAAGAATTAGATGTAATGTGGAAATTATTCTCAGTGTGGTACTTGAATACAAAGGGAATATGCATGCCAGAATCAAAATCAGCCTGTATCCCTTTAGATGGCTGAATGGTTATAGACACTGTTACCTGACCTCCTGCCTCAAAATTCATAGGCTTGAATCATTTTCAGCGTATGATGGATTGCATTTGTTTTATGAAGCTGTCACATTCCTGTTTGGTTGCGAAAGTTGTGTGATGTTCAGTGCTGGAAAATGTGTTTACTCAAATGATGAAGTAGCGACACGCCAGCGCGCAGGTAATTAAGATCCGTTTAGCTCAAACCAAAGGACCGGATATTGAATCTACATTTCTCTTTGAAAACTCCTAGAAGGCATTGCTAGCCCTAATTGGTTTACAGGATTCTCCTTTGGGCTGTGACATACCCCGATCGCTTGGGTTCTAATTATCTCCTGAATGGTGAGTTTTGGTGATAAGACATTGATCCCTGTTTTCTATTTTTATTGTGTCAGTGATTTGGTAAATTTTTTTTTAAATTTTTTTTTTCTTCGTTACCAGTTTTTGCTTTGATGTGAGAAAATATGCCCAGGACTAATAGGATATATTTATTTTCCCCTATATATTTTTCAAATCTATGGGCATGAATGGCACCTGTGTGCAATGTAGAACCTTTATAAGCAAACGCATGACCTTAGTAGAATTTGTATGATGTGGAGATATAGCCAACTGAGACTGGTACGATGATTCAACAGTGGAGAGACTGTGGTGACGGTGTGGAGGCAGAAGACAGGCTCGTTAATGTTTCATGGTGCAATTGTATTTGAGAAGTGATTTATTTGCTTGTATTATTAATCTCTTTTTTTTTTCCTTATGACTAGTTACTATAATTAACCTGTTCACTTTTTTTCTTTTTGTAGAGTAAACTTTATTTTTGTAAATGGAATTTAATTTCACACATGATAGTTGCAGGGTTCTGCTGAGAGATGCCAAGTAGACTTCAGGTGAGGAATACCCACTGAGAAGGGTATTGACATATAAGTATTATTCCATAACAGTATAAGATATTCAAAGATAAGGTGATCATGATACTATGGCTTGTCTAAGACTTGACAATTGAAAACATAAGATGTTAAAGAACTGTCACTGTGCTGTCATGGCGGATACATATGAAAGTATATATACATACACACACACACACACACACACACACACACACACATATATATTATACATATATATATATATATATATATATAGATATATATACATTTATATATATATAATATATATATATATATATATATATATATATATATGATGAGTCATTCACATTATCGTGATTCATATACATACGTCGAGCTACAAATGTCCTTTAATATT
This sequence comes from Macrobrachium nipponense, assembly GCF_015104395.2. Classification (NCBI taxonomy): domain Eukaryota; kingdom Metazoa; phylum Arthropoda; class Malacostraca; order Decapoda; family Palaemonidae; genus Macrobrachium; species Macrobrachium nipponense. Next base: position 82,619,660 of record NC_087209.1, read on the forward strand.
TTATTCGTTCTACCTCGGAATTAATATATTTCCATATATGTTAACCAATGGGGAATTTTTTAGTCGATGTATATATATATATGAATCCCGGTAATTTGATATGACTCATATAATGTCTACATGCGTGCAAATGCAGTACAACGTTACCAACGTCGAGGTGGGTTGTTGCCGGCTCCATAACAACGAATACCTGAGCACGACAGAGGCGGCGTAAACTTATACCATGGCCTGGCGGACTAAACGTCATCAGGGATTACCCAAGGAAAGGTAGTCCCACTGACCTATGGTCAGTCACCTACCTGCTTTAGTATTCATCGAAATTCAGAAGAGGTCGCACCGCTGATTTTTTTCGAGTGAGTTACTAACTTTTTTGCTTTATTTGTGGAACGAAAGGGATATTGATACAAAATCTAATTTTGCAAGAGTTTTTGTGACGATGCCGTATCATTGTGTTGTCCCAAATTGCAAGGGGAATTATGTTACAGGGCCCAAAGTCAACGTGTTTTCTTACCCCAAGAACGAAGAACTCGCAACAAAATGGCTGAGAGCCATAAACCGAGAAAGCTACACTCCGACCAAATATAGCAAAGTGAGTATATAAATACACTTTACATTTACCTCCTTACTATTGAAATTGCAGTATCGTTTTTGGGAAAATTGGTTTCGTTTTTTGCTAATATAAACAATATGCGGAGCTTAGGAGGATCGTGAACTTATCATACAGGTACATTTGTATTGATTACTATGATGTATTTATTTGTGATATTCGGACACTAATATTCGTGAATGGGCAATAGTTTTGATATACTGCAAATTTGTTTTCAGGTTTGCAGTTTACATTTTGTGCAAGAGGAAAATTCTGTTATGAAAAAAATACTGGCACAACCTCTATATAAAATTAAAAATGCCACAACTTCGTGAAGGTGCCATTCCATCACAGCTACCTGTCCCTCGATCTGTGACGGCCATCGCATCGAGGAGAATCTCCAGATTCGAAGAGAGCAAGTATGGAGCAATCAGTGATGCAGGCTGCAATAGCAGAGAGTGTTGCAACGGACAATCACTGTAACAATTATAGGTCATTCAATTCTGCTGACGAACTTGTTGGGAAGCTAAAATCTTTAGACATTCACTATTGGACTTAGATAGAAAATAATGAAGGACTTTCAGTTTGCCGTGTTGTGCAATTCCCATACCCAAAAATAGTTCTTTCCTTAGATCAAGAATAACTGCACAGTGGAAACTTTTGTTCAAGACATTGAAGTACATCGATGAGGGCACTTCAAGATTCCCGTAGAAGTTCATGATACAAATACACTTGAAAAGATATTGGATAACTTAACTATCGATAAAAGGAGTTTTAAAAGCTTGCAACAGTATCAGTGTTATTCAATTCGTTATTTTTTCTTATTCATTCTTTTAGATGAATCATCATTCAAACACTACCGTACTGAAATTTGTTCATGAACAACTGCATTTCATGACTCTTAATAAGTTGGATTATTCATCTGAGTTAGTGATATTTTCCTCTATCTTATATAATGTTCTCCCCAAGCATATAGGTTCTTGAGAGATAAGAAATGTCTTATATTACCTAGCTACTCCATTGTATAAAAAATATTCATCCCAGCCACGGAACAAGACGACACAAATTTCTTGATGTACATAAAAAATAAATATAAATCATTATTACCCAGGGACAAAGCAGTGATCCTGATGGTTGAAGAAATTAATCTTGAATCACATTTTGATTATAAAGTGGGAATATTGCTGGCTCAGCCCTTAACAGCAGCGGAGCTGCAACAATCACATTTGTTTTTATGTTAAAAAGCGTACGATAAAGATTCAATGATATTTTCCATGTTATTCGTGCTAAGTGTATTTAAGGAAGTGATCACTGGCTTGGAAAAAAATAAACTTTACAGTATTCAGTGTTGTGACTGATAACAATGCCATTAATGGAAAAGCTGTCATTTTTTTGCCATCATCATCCTTGTCAGAGTGGTAGACCTCTCTTTTTTTATGTATGATTCTGTGCATTTGTTAAGATGTATCAGAAATAACTGGGTAGGCCAAAAAGATACGAATAAAACAATGAAGTTTCCTCCCTTCTCTATTGAAAATGATACTGCACAAACAGAACTTTATTATGCACCTTTTAGTAATTTGAAGAAACTCTTAAAAAGTAGAGGATGGCTCACTTTGGAAACATTCATTTATAAGCTCTCGTTAAAAGCATCATCTCCCTCAAGCTTTGAAAAACAAAATGTTAATTTAGTATTACAAATATCTAATGAATATGTGATTCAGGCATTGCTAACTGTGGGAAAAAATTACTGCTTACCTTATTATGCACAAGTCTCTGAATATATACAGATTTTTTATACGTGGTGGACAATAATGAATGTAAAAAGCCCACTTAGAGGAAAAAGACTAACTCATGAATATGCCACGCGCATGAATAATAACAGCGACGACGCAAAGAATCAGTTTCTGAAAGATTTTTATGCTTGACTGGAAATTTGGGATGAAACTAAAGAATTCGGGGGGACATTTACAAGAGAGACGTTCACAGCCTTGAAATATACTACCAGCTCGATGTTAGAGGACACGAATTACTGCCTGTCTGAATCACATATGGAGTATATGTTGACAGGAAAATTTAAAACTGGCAATCTTGATTCTAGGTTTGGGCAATATCGACGGCTTGCAGGTGGCCACTACAATATTTCTATACGGCAAGTGTTTGAATGTGAAAAAAAGATGAGGATGATGTCTGTTCTTAAAGAAAACTCACCATTCCATGACAGAGCAGTACATGTAGCCATTAACGACGAAATTAACTGGAATGATTTAGAAACTACTAATACTGTAAAATGTACTCTGCGTGACATATCTTTGCAAGTAACACCAAATGATATTGAAAATCGCAAGGGCGTATTCCCAATAATTACATATTTAGCAGGTTACTGCTGTTATTCTGTTTATAAAAAATGAAATGTAATTCTTGTAAAGAAATGATCACTGGAGTGCATGATGAGGAAACATTTCCAGAAAATCACAACTATCTTTTTGGAATTAGTAGAGGCTTTTTATTATATCCTCTTGACACGGCAGCAAATATTGTTATATATTGTTACATAATAATCAATAAATTAACACAAATACATAAATTCAGAACGTATTGTAGAATAATTATTGATGTCAGGAAAATAATTCTTTTGTAGCCAGTAAAAACTTAACGAAAAAAAGAAAGTTGGAGGCTTTTGAAAAAATAAGATATTGTTTCCCAAAATACTGGACTTTAGGTTTATAGAGTAAATTATGCTTATTTTCCCAAAAAGCTGGAATTCAGAGAATAAATGGTTTATTTTATTCCTTATTAATAGCACTATTTTATGATTATGATACTGCTTTGTAAAGTCATTGCTTCTTTTTGTTTACTTACATGAATATAACTTATCTTGATGTAATATTTTTTCTAGCATTATAATTTTATCTCCCTCGAGTGATTTCTTTTATTTATAATTTATCAATCTCGAGTCATTTCTTTTATTTCCTAAGAATGATTATCAGTTATGCCTTAGCAAGTTAAGAGGGTTTCACAAATGTTTAGAAAGTTCATCCGAGCTTCGGATTAAAGCGCAGCCATCGGGCCACCTTGCCTGCCTCCCCCCCCTGCCCCCCTCCCCGGGCCGGACTTCTTCTCTTGGACTTTTGGTGCTTATACCCTCTTGTGGTGGCTGTGTGGTCTAGATGCTTCACTGTGCGTCCTGAATGTGTTGGTTCGATAATTCGCGCCCGCGAGCCGACGAATTTCTTATCGACTAAAACATTTCCCCTCGGTTAACATATATGGAAATATGTCAATTCCGAGGTAGAGCGAATTAGATATTAAAGGACATTT
>NC_087209.1:82626066-82633566 GCF_015104395.2 Macrobrachium nipponense
AGATGAATTTATTTTTTTTATTTAATTTTTTAAACAGTTTTGTTACTTTCACTTGTTTGACTTCCTCTCAAGTATATCAATTGTTCGCTTGTTATTAACGCTTGTGTTTGGTTTTTCAAGGAGGTTGTGCTTATGGTCCCTCCCCTGTGGATATGGTGGGGGGCGGGAGGTGACTTTGTAGCCTCTGTTCGGATAACAGTTAGTTGTTCTCTGGATCTCTACCTAGTCGGAATATGCTACCTTGGTTTTTGGATGAAGACGATTACCGTGATTTGTTTCTTGGTGGTTGCTGCCTCTGATGGTGAATTTCCCTTATCTTCAAATATAGAAGATTTATGCTCAATTACTGCTATCTTCGAATGTAGAAGATCAATCTTGATTAACCATCTTGAGGTCTTTTGGGATTCACCGCACCACCTCTGGTTCGGTTATAGAGCCAGGTGGATCTCGCTGTCCCTTGGTAAGGTGTTTGATACTTTTGAACTTTATTGATTACGGCTATGAATCTGTTGTGGCTGGTCGACTGGACCCGAGTTGGTTAACCACCTATTGCTCTGCTACAGACGTGGAAGATATCCCTCATTCCTCAAGGAGAATACTAATGATTTATTCTTCATAAAGCATATAAATGACAAGTTTATTAATAGAAAATTTTATGTGTATTTTGTTAGGATATTTTTCCTTTTCGATTTCCTCATCCTTTCTGTACACCCTTATTTTTGGGTTTGATTGTGCTTATTATCTGTCTTAATTTAGTGTACGTGTATTTTTGTGTGATCATTATTTAGTAAGATTGTGGTTCATTTATTTCCTGTATACAAGAGGTTCAGGTGTAATTTTTTTCTGTTTATTTTTGTACTAAATATATGTTTTTTCTGTTTGTTTACTCCTCCATTGAATTCATCCTTGCAGTTTGAATATTGAATTTTTGGTATGATTCCACCTTATTATGGACTTCATATCGATATTATGTAGATACTTGAAGAAGGAATTTATAAGTGTATATATATTGCTAAATGCTTTCCAAGCAACCCTTCTTCCAAAGCTTTATCAAATAAATAAACCCAAATAATAAACTTGCTTTCACCTAGTACTGACTGGAAAGGAAGGTCATGGAATCTCTGGGCCCTTCCCTAAATCCTTTAATCTCTCTCTCTCTCTCTCTCTCTCTCTCTCTCTCTCTCTCTCTCTCTCTCCTTCTTCACCACGTGATTTGTATTACGAATGGCTGCTTCAAGAAACACAACCGTTGTCCTTGAAAAGTGAAAGCGGGCATTGGAGAAAGTGGGGGACGGGCCGAAACGCATCACGTGACCATCCTGATCAAACAAGGACGCATCTTAATACGTGCATATTTAGAAAATGGGAAACAATTATAAATCGGAAGTAGGAAGGACACACACCTGGAACGGGCAAAGGTAACCTGGAAGCGGACAGGGCAACAGCACCTCCTCCTGTGCATTTTCCCTCTTTCTTGAGGCGCCATTTTTCTCTACTGCATGGTTCTCTCGTTGAAGCAAAGTCTACTTTGAGTGAGCCCATTAATTAAATTCTCCTCCAACCTCATTCAAATAATGTATGATTATATTATAATGTCTAAATAATGTACAATTCCTAGTTGAGATATACGTAAAGCAGAAAGAGAGAGAAGGTAGCATAAGATACCAAAGAGAGAAGCCATCTCTTCAACAAGGTAATGTGTGCTGTATACAGATGTTCTTAATCAGTCACGTAAATTTCGTATTCTCTCCCTAAAACTTCCGAGTTTCGACCTTTGTTCTAAGTGCCAGTATTTCATTAACTTGAAATGATAAGCTCTTTTCTTGTTTGGAAGTCGTATTTTTTAAGGCATCTCTTGGCACCTTGTCTTTGCTTGATATCTCTGTGCTTTGTTTCTGGCCTCAATCCATAAACCTCTCCGTTACAGAGGGAACCGTAGCTCTGGATTTCCGCCTTTGATTGTGTCTGCATTCCCAAGGATACAGCTATTCTTCTTCATTTGTCCCTGTACCATGACTATTACACAGGAATTGCTACTCCAGTATCCTAGTGTCTCTCACCCTCTTTTATTTTTATTTTTCTTTCCTTCTTGTTAAGGTTTGCGCTACATTCTTTTCAATGTGTTACGACACCCTAAAAAATTTAGCATTTTCCCTGGTAAAACCGTAAAATTGGCGAGTCTTGCTAGGAACAACGTAATTATATATATATATATATATATATATATATATATATATATATATAATATATATATATATATATATATATATATATATATATATACTCACCTCAGTCAGCTAGGAGTAGTAGCCATTTTACCCCCACTTTAACGACTTGGGGGATCGGCATTTCCGTTCTTCCCCAAAGGTTGGGGGTAAATAGCCGTTAAAAACTAGTGACCATGTGTAGGAAAAAAAGGGCAGGTTGCAGGGGTTATATGGGCTGCTGGATAGGCATTAAGTAGTCTTAGCTTAAGTTTTCCTTAGATGAACACTTGAAAGCATTCATGGCAGTCTTATGAGTAGTAAACTCAATCCAAACCCTCCAAAATGCAAAATCTTCAGTTTCACAATACTTAATGACTTTAATTTCACCATACCTTCCAAACATTTCCATAAAAGCCAAACAATTTAAATCTGAGGAGAGAGAATCAACATAAAGGATTCTCTCACCACTGCTAGAGCTTTCCATAGCCACATTCAATGTCTTGTCATGGGTCGTCTTCTGTATAATTGAATCTTCTTTATGATTGTCCTTGTTCGTGCCAGAGGTCGAAGAGGAGGGTAGTGTGAGGAGGTCGCATTGTCCAGGGGGAGTTTATTGTAGGGTCGTTAATCATTAATCTCTCAAGAGAAATTTGAAAAACCTGCAAATCAGGCAGAAAACCAAGACCACTGCACCAACCCCTCTCTCACCAAAGACACTCAGCAGAGACTGACTCCCATATGTCCACTCCCTACCCTACCCCGAAGGGATAGCTCTATCATAACATGAGTGGCTCAAGTGTAAGCAAAACCCGCTTGATAGGACTGAGGGCATAACTAGTATGCAATCATCCCCATTCATTTTACAATAGAGGGCACACCGGAAAGAATGCCGAGAGTCCTACTGTAGAGACTATACCTCCCTGGATTCCGCAGGCAAGTCCCCCATAGGTAGTTCCGCCCTGATAGATATTGGTATGAAATCATATCAACATCCTCAGGGTCCAAACATACTCGAGAGGCAGACCAAACCTCTACAGTCTCTGCCATTTGGATCAAGAAAGAGCCTATGAGCATAAGCCCAGCCCCTGCCCAACCTGTAAGAAGGTTTTAGTGAAGAGGGGGGGACAGCTAGGTTGAGCAACTGAGTTAAAGATAGTAGAAGAGTGGAAACAAATTTAAGTAAGAGGAAAATTGAGACTTTTGGATTCGAACTGAAAGATATTTCTCCCAGTTCGAAAGCCCTCTTGCCCGCTATGCATTTTCAGCCGTCAGCTGAAAATGCATAACTTCGTCAAGGCAGTCTCAAATCAAGAGGGTTATGAAGGAGGTCCAAGCTTCCTCTTCCTAGATGAACTGGCACTCCATTGTTTAGCAAGTTCACTTCTGGGAATTCACATGTTAACTGGTATAGGCGTTGACCTGATGGATTCGTGTATGCCATAGTTTTGTGTTTGTGTGCATGCTTGTAGGAATGCATATTTTTGGTTTACACTGAGAATGTTCCACTGTAGAATTTTGATAGCTTGTGTATCACTGCACTTATTTACTTCATTTGCACTTTCACTGTCACTTATGTCACTGACACTGGCACTGGGTTTGCTCGAGCATTGGCCCTGGGATAGCACTTACACTGGCACTGGGGATGAACCTGATGTTGGCACTAAGAATGAAGCTGACACCAGCTATGTTTGTAGCACAATTTGCCTTGCTGTTATTAACTCACACTGGCATCGATCTACATCATGTCACTCCACCATATTAAAGAACCTGGCGACTTCATCAGTGGCAAAATCATCTCGGTACTGAATGCCTTACACATCAGTAAATCAATAGGGTAGAGAATTCCTCAGTGCACAGTATGTTCTTGTTATTTTTCAGTGTTAGGACGATGTTGTACCAATGGGGTTGGGAAGTTGAAGGGGAAACAGGGTTTATGTCTTTGGGGTGCTGGGGTTGGCGGTTCTTGACTAACGATGGTGACAGGATGGTATGTAGCTTGTGGGCTTAGGAGATGGAGTGGGAGGATTGGGGGATGGTGATTTTCCTTCTTGAGATGATGGACAGCTTCTGAGGCATGAGGGGTTGGTCTGGGTGTGATCTGGTGTATTATGTGGCTGGTGTATCTACTCTCAGGGGGTGCATGCGAGGTTGGGACAACTGTGCAGTGAATGCACTGCTGTGGTGTCCATACCTCTGACAGTTGTGGGATTTCATCTCTGGAGTGTCATCAATGACAGGGAAGGTCCACCATACTTACAAGTTGATGATTTCGTTTCATAGGATGAATACCTTCTTGGGTGAGTGAGGGTTGGGATCCTTTGTAGTGCATCTCTCTGCTTTGGCAACCTGCAGAAGGTCAAGAATTGCATTATTATCGAAGGAGTGGGGATAGTGGCACAGCTTACATTTTATGAGTCGTCCCTCAGGTTTAATAACTGGAAGCATTGGGCGTTATTTCTCATCTATAAAGTTATTTCTGCATTTTTCGAGGTGCAATGAGGTCACCTCCTAAGTTAGGCCTTCCCTTGAAAACCTTACCTGGATATTTGCTTTCCAAGTCTAACTATCTCATATGAATTACTACTTGTAGGTGGGATGATCATATACTTAGTCTCAGGGTTGGCAGGGTCTGCTAGGCATCCTACTTGTTTGAAAAATCCTTCATTTTCTTTATTTGTATCCATGGCAGGAGTGCAATCTGGTTTGTCAGAAGCTGCAAAGCTGAGGCGAGGTTGCACTGGTTCAGGGGCATCTTCAAAATAAGAAGATAGTGACATTGTCTTCTTCTGAGTCTCAGCTGCAATCTTGACAGATGTGTGATCCAAGTGCTGAATTTGGTGTGTGCTGAGTGATAGTCCATGACTGCATGAATGACACTGTCTGGGGGAGAGAGGAGGGTCCTGAAAAGAGCTGATAATGGAAGAAAAAAGATGATCATATTTATGGAATAGGAATTCTCTCGCTTCTGATTGACCTACTGGGTGGGTGGGCTGCCAAAAACAAGAAGGATGCCAAGCAGGTGGTTTTCATCATTGCTGAGTGTTCAGCTGGAGAGGAGTGGACTGGCAGTATCGCTTGCTGCTGCTTGCATTTGCCAATGGAATCTTCCTTTGGGAGAGAGCAACATGTTCCTGCTATGACAACTGAGCAGTAACTGAATTTGCTGTTAGTTTTGCATTGTTATATACAAGATGGTCAGTAGGGGTTGAATGCAGGCCGAGAGCTGATTGTCTGAGGAGGAAAATTCATGCTTCTGACTGGTTGGGGAGATTTCTTCATAAGCTGAGTGGCAGGGATGGTGTGTGACATAATTCCTTGGTATTTCCTGTAGACTGACTAGTCGTGGCAGCTCACAGGTTGTGTCTAATGCAAGTCTATCCGTTACAAAGAGCAATAGGTGCCTAATGCTGGTAACAGTAGGAACATCTTTTTAGCAGTATTCAATAAGGGCTTCTCCTGCTGCTTTAAGAGCACTTCTAGCCGTCGTAGGCCCCTTGGATTTGGAGCCTTTCCGTTACTTTTGTATTCCACACTATTGAATTCCTTCTGACCCTTACATGGTGGGTATTTCTCATGTGGTTTTTAATTGCGCCTTCTTGATCACGACAAGAGATGCTCTTTACCAGTTTCATGGTGGTCATACTAATATAAGAGCTGGGAAGTTCACAGACTGGGAATTTGAATCAATATACCACATTAGTCTGTTTAAGAAGTTGCTTTTCAGTCAGGTTGCTTGTGTGGCAGTTTTGATAATAAATGATGAAGTCCAGCTGTGTGTCAATGTCGGTGGTGAAGAGATTGTAAGTGATGATTTTGTTAATGACAATTCTTTGTGGATTGAGCTGCAGCAGCTTACAGTTGTTGTACCACCAATCCAGTGCCATACATATTTCTTTGGTAACTTATTTGTTAGAATATCCATCATTAATAAGAACTTGGGCAATGCGGTCTAATTCTAAGTGTGTGTCCTGTCAAAAAAATGTATCATATTACTGGACTACATATCCACTACCTTGAGGGGATGGAGTGTGTGTAGTGGGAATCTGGAATGAGTGTCTACACAAACCATCTGAGGAACATAACTGTTAACCTTTTCAATTCTTAAATTTTTTCATTATTCCAAATATATCTCAAATGAATGAGTCGTTGATAATGCCAGCACTATTGCACATTTAGATAATTTTGCATATACAGTGAGTTATACTTTTTTATTCGCTTTTAATTTTGCTTAAAACTGCTAGGCCTATGTCCTTTCAAATTATTCTGGCTTTATCGCAGTGCCAACTTGTTTAATATGTTGACGCCCCTGGAGATGTATTGTCCACTAACTCTAATATTTTAGTTTAATTTGTTTTTGCGTCCCCGTTATCATTTGGCGGCAACGTGGTCTATCTCATTTGCAGGTCCCTCTGTCGGCAGGTTTTCTTATTTTTCACGAAAACATCACATTTAAATGCGCAAAATTTATATTGAAACAGAGAACATGATTCATATCACATTCGCTCTTTTTTAGCGTCTTCCTTTGATATTTACATCTGATTTGATTGGAAAGTCACTCTTCCTATAACAACGCCTATTTCTCATGCAGGTAAAAAGACCTTGTGATGCAGAGATGGGGCATATTTATTTATTCCCTTCTTGATTTATTCATGAGCTGAATGACTGATTTTTTATTTTACTTATTAATGTATTTATTTCTTTATTTTTGTTATTTATATGATATTGTCCTTGGAGGCTTTTGGTCGGCCATTATGGATTATCATAGTACACTCCATCACGTTCTTTACTACAAAAAGCTAACGACAGCTCTTAAGTAATGTACTCCCTTTCTGCCATACCATAGATTAATTGAAGCAGGCTAGTTCTGAAAGATGACAAGCCTTTCCTGAAAGAATAGAATTGACGAATGAGTAACAGAGTGAGGAACATTTGTTATTAAACAACGCGAAAGAATAGACTATTTTTACCCATTGACCACCTAATGTATTTCTATTTGTAATTTCGCATCTACGGATGGAAAACATAACAGCTAGCCATTTGCTCAGTTGTAATTTAACAAATTAAAATTAAAATCTATATCATAATTGGTTCTCCGCTGTCGAGGCAGTCGAACGCGTTCTCTTTTGTTTTTCTTCCCATGTTTGGATCAGTGCACACATCTCAGCAAACCGTATTTTTTTTTTATTCTATTATCAGTTTCATGTAATTAAAGTTATAATTAATTAGTCTTTGTCTGAGCAGGGAAATTATTCCCCCAAGGCACAGGAACATGCATAAAAGCTTTTTATGTAGT
>NC_087209.1:82636066-82643566 GCF_015104395.2 Macrobrachium nipponense
GCCTTCTAATCACGCCATTTTCTCTTTACTTGGGAGGTTTATGGTATACCACTTCAGTCTTGCCCAGCAAACCATACCGTCAATAGCTTCACTGCCAGTAGTATTTGGACACGAAGATTTTAGCAGCTAGATTTGTGCTACAAGATTATTATCTCTGCTGAATTTGTGCTGTGCTGCTATTTTATAGAACCATGGTTGAGTTACATGATTTAAGAAGTGTTTCCACATTTACGAAGTTATTCAACATGAACTAACTTCCTTTAATTTGGATTCTGAGCTTCCTTCGTCATGAGACTTTAAACTTCGAGGGCATTCGACTCTTCTCGTCTCGTAGCTTGCATGGATAAAGGTGAGAACCAAGCATTGTTAGGGGTTTCTTAATGTCTAATGGTAATCATTATCCGTTGCCTTAAGCCTTCAAAGCACCAATATAATAATAAATTCCTTCCTCTCTGATATAGATATATATATTGTGTACTATTAAACTAATTTTGATATTAGCTCCTCATATTTATTTGTTATATTTGTACGGTACTTTCGCTTAGGTATATTTGGTGAAGCTAGGTCGTCCTGGGTTATCAGCCTACGTTCATCTTTCATATTTATATTATTGGTAAGACTTTATATTAGATTTAATTCGAAGGATGAATGTTATAGTGAATGCATTCTATAAAATTATATTGCTTATATTTATAGCTTAATGATATTATTTTGATGTCGGAATGTATTTCATTTTCCAGGATATCATTTATCCATGTGTTAAATTAAAGTGGCTTAGTCCGATGGTAAATTCCCTTTTCTTACATTGGCGAGCACTCCCAACATTATCGGTAATTGCTTATTAAGTTTATATAGATTATATATGCAATTTACGATTTATTGATATATACTCTTCTCAAATTAAATTTATACAATTTCCTTTATTTTACCATATCTTTATATATTCCTTTTTGTTGTTTATACAGGTGAGGTTGGAAAAGCTGAAATTAGTTTGGAAATTACCCCTAGATATAACCTCCTTCAAGCAATCCGAATAGATAATTTATAGCCTTTTTACTTCTCTTAAATGGGTTTAATAAATTTGGTGAATTGCGTTGAAGAGTTTTCCTAACTACCATTGTAATCGTTCAAAATTCAGCTTATGGCGCCCAACGTGGGGCTTTGATGGAGATTGTCGAGTTTGCCGGAGTAATTTTCTTGTGTTTGAGGGTTGCCCAGAGTCCAATAATTAATTTTCTTTTCTAGCTCGTTATATTTTGTTAAATATGAATAAGTTACAGATATTTGTAGGTCAGCGAAAGACTATTAGGAAAAAGGTCACTGAATGTTTTAATAATGTTAGTAATTATGATTCCTTTAATCCTTCTGAGCGTTTGTCTGAGAGAAGTATTCTCTTACACTATAAGGAAAAGTTGTCTGATCTCGATAGTAAGATTCTAGCTGAGAAATTTTCTAGTAGAGAAACTGTAGTTGAGGCTGATTTGGAAGCGGAATTAAAATCATGTCAAGATTATTTGGATAAAATTGAAAGGTTATTGCCCTTGCTTGATGTTTCTGCAAATCCTCGTTCTAATGTAACTGATACTGCTAGAAGCTTGCTTGCTTAAACAGCCCACAGCTCCTCTTCCAAAGTTTTAGTAGTAGAGAGGGGAAGATTTTTTAAGGTTCATAACTGAGTTTGAAAACACAACCAGTGCATTTAGTTTATCCAGAATAGGGATTTGTTGCATTTACTAAAACAGCAAATAGATGGTAGGGCTAAGTATTTGTTGTATAGCTTAGAAGCTGACAAGCAATCTTATAAAGATGCCAAGGAGTTGTTGGTTTCAGCTTTTGCTTCTAAAGAAGCTAGAATAAATTCTACCATCCAGAAATTGTTGAATCTTAAGCTTGGAGAGAAGGATGATCCTTTCATATTTATCTCAAATCTGAGAACTATTTGTGAGGCTGTTAGGACGTTAAAAATTGATGCTAATGAGTTTACGAGGTTTTTTGCTTGGCGTGGTATTAATGATAATTTCAAAAGTCACTTGGTTCAAATCACCACGAAAACTCACCCCTCTTTGGATGATATTCTTGAGCATTTTTTCAATGCTAGTGAGAGGTACGAAAGTTCTAAAGGTAAAACTCCTCAAGAGATTAAGTTCAGAAATACTCCTGTTAAAGACAGAACTGCTAGTTTGGCCGTTAAAACCAAAATAATGGAAAGTAAATCTTCTGTACCCAACTGTCTTCTTTGTAGTAGAAGTGGTAGTAAGGAAACTAATCATTATGTTAATAAATGTCAGAGATTCTCTACTCCTGCAGAAAAAGTTCACATAATTGAGTCTTTCGGAGGTTGTGTAAAATGTGGAATGTTAAACCATGTGTCTAACGAGTGTAGGTTTAGGTTTAAAAAGCGTTGCATAAATTGTAATGGTTATCACATGAGTTACCTTTGTGTTTCAGAATCTGCATGGGATGGATCATCTCGAACTAATAAACATAATTCTAATGCCAAACAGGAGGATAGCAGTGGAGTTGCTGTAACACAACAGTACTCGACGAATCCATATGCCCACATTTACTTTTGCTCTTGAGGGCAATGATAGTGTCTATAGGGGTTTGAAGGACAGCGGTTCTCAGAGTACATTTGTGTCTGCTAGATTAGCAAATTCACATAAGTTTAAAATTGTTCACTCAAACATTGAGCTCACTGTCAAGGGATTTAATGAGAGTAAAAAGTACTGTACTAAAGTTATTGAGATGCCTCTTAGGATGGGAGATTCAGTGGAGCATATTTTGGCAATTGTGGTTCCGGAGATAAGCATTAATTTGGAGTTACCCTTTCTTGGTGAACTTGTTGAAGCCGTGCACAGTAAAGGGTTAGTTCTTGCTGATAAGTTGTTGAATAGTAATTTGAGGAAAATTGATAATGTGCAGTTTTTGCTGGGCACAGATTCTTTCAGTTGCTTAACGGGAAAAGAGATAGTGATTGGTAATGTGAGTCCCTCTGTGTACATTGAATCTAAGGTAGGAATAATGCTCACTGGTAATATTGAAGCTTTGCTTGCAAATTTGAGAGGTGCAGATGGTGGATTCATTTTTTCTTAGCAATAGTGTTGCTATTTTGGAAGAGAATGGCCTATCAGGGTTTACTACTAATACATTTTTTTCAGTCCTTAATGATAAGGGTAATATTTTGGAGGGACAATTGCAGCGTGCCACTGATCAAATTCTCGAATCTGAGTGCAAGTATTTCTTGAATTATGATCAAACCAATTATTGTGAAACTAGTACAGACCTTGACGAAAAGTTAACTGAATTTACTTTAAAACAGATTAGTAGAAGATCTGATAGAAGGATAGAAGTTCCTTTGTCATGGAATACTAAAGTGTCTCATTTACTTTCTAAAAATGAGGTGTTATCTAAGCTCATACTTAAGTCAAACCTTAAGAAGCTCAGTAAGAATAAAGGTCATTTACAATTAGTTGATCAAACTTTTAAAGAGCAGATGAAGTTGGGTATCATTGAGCCAATATATGATTTAGAGGTTTACAAGGCTGAACATCCCTACTTCTCTTTCTTGCCTCATATGCCTATTTTCAAGCCAGACAGAGAATCAACTAAATGTAGGGTAGTGTTTTTGTCTAATCTCAAGGAATCTTCTAAAAGCATATCTTTATCACATAACCAGTGTATGTTTTCAGGACCTATTTTGAATCAGAAATTGTCATCATCTTTCCTTAATTTACGGTTTGATAAGAGTTTGTTAGTTTTTGATTTGCAGAAGGCGTTTAATATGCTTGCTTTAAGTGAGACTGACCAAGCTAGATTACTGTTTTACTGGTACAGAAATGTTAGCAAGGGAGATTTTTCCTTGGTTGCATTTAAGAATGTTAGGCTTCCATTTGGTTTAAGATGCAGCCCATTTTTGCTTATGATATCTCTGTATTACATATTAGTTGCACAAGCATCTGACCAGTCAATGTTGTCTGAATTGAAGCATTCAATATATTCACTTATATATATGGATAATGGAGCTGTAACTTTTAATGATTCAGAGAGTTTATATTGGGCTTATAAACAGCTTCCAGGTATTTTTGAGCCATACAATTTCAAGATTCAACAGATTGTCACTAATGATAGGGATTTACAAGATGAAATTGATGTAGAGAATAAAGTAGTCACTCCTGAAATAAATAAACTGTTCGGTCTAACATGGGATAGGTGCTCAGATGAAATATTCACAAAGCCCCTTAATCTAAATGCTGAAGCTAAGACTAAAAGGTCCATATTGCAAAACTATTGCTTCCAGTTCGATATCTTTGATTTAATATGCCATTATTTAACAGGTGTAGATTATTTATGCATAAATTACAGTGTCGAAAGAAACTTGGATGGGATCAAATACTATCTCAGGAGTTGCAGAAGGAATGGCAAAATATTTCAAAGCAGTGTAACAGAGCAGCACCTTTACGTATTTCTAGATTTGTTGGTCCTCGTAATGGTAAATATAGTATTGTAGTGTTTACTGATTCCAGTCGTGATATATATGGGTGTGTCATTTATCTGCTTCATAATGAAACTAATAAGCTGCTAGATGCAAGTCGATGCCAGCTCTTGAGTTAAATGCAATAAGTTTAGGAGTAGAATGTGCTATGGAAATTTTCAATGACTTGTCTGGGTCACATTGCATGAAGCCTCTACAGATTGTAAATATGACTTTATATACAGATTCCATTTGTGCTTTACATTGGCTTAATGCATCTTCATATAAACTAGATAAAATGAATAAACACACAACATTTGTTCGCAACAGGATTCATAATATTCAGAGAAAGTGTGAAATGTTTCCTGCTACTTTTAAATTTGTTTCTTATAAGGCAAATCCTGCAGATTTGGTGACAAGATGTGTGTCGTATAATCAGCTTATGAATTCAAATTATTTTTCAGGACCAAGTTTGGATGAAGCCAATATTCCAGAGCTATCAGTCACAATACCAGCATTTGAAAATGGTGAAGAGAGAAATTTTTGCCCATTCCCATTTCCTTTCTGTGCTTTTGTCCAGTGCGGAGCCTCTCATTGATATCAACAAGTTTTCCAGTTTTAGGAGACTAGTGCTAGTATATCGGAGAGTTTTGATGTGTGTCCAGAAATGGAAAGTTAGAGCAGGGTTGAAGTGTGATAATGATTATTCTAGTACTCCCTACTTTACTCAAGCCATTAATTTATTGATATCTTGTGAGTAGAAGAAATATTTTCCTAAAGTTTTTGAATATTTCAGACAAGGTTCTGTGCCTATTAAAGACATTCCTTCTATTGTGACAAAGTTTAACATATTTTTCGATGAGCAAGGTTTGCTTAGAGTAAGAAGTAAATTTAAGAAGTGGTGTTTAAACAAAGATAACAAGTTTCCCATTCTACTGCCTAATGATAGTTATCTCACAAGACTTATTATAATGAATGCTCATGATAAATTACTTCATTCTGGTTGTTATGCCGTATTGACCGAATTAAGAAGAAATTATTTCATACCCAAACATTTTTCTACTGTTAAGAAAGCTTTGAAGCAGTGTATTCATTGTCGTCGGTTCAATAGTCGTAACATAAAACTTAATCAGAATTCCTATAGAGATTTCCGTTGTGATCCACCTAATGTACCTTTTGCCAATATATTTATAGATTATCTTGGTCCATTTTCAGTTAAAGTTAGTGGTGGGACGCAGAAAGTATGGTTATTATGTTTGACTTGTACGTGGTCTAGAGCAATTAATATGAAGATAGTTAAAAGTTTAAATGTAAGTGATTTTTTAAGAGCTTTTCAGATGCATTGCTTGGAGTATGGGATCCCTCAGTTATGCATTAGTGATCAGGGATCGCAGCTTGTAGCCGGAGCTAATATTATTACCTCATTTATCAGGGATCCAGAAACTTTGCTTTATTTCGAAGAAAATAATGTTGCTCCTCTTTCCTTTCAACAATATTGCAAAGGTGCTAGTCAGTTGGGATCTATGGTTGAGGTATGCGTTAAAATGGTAAAAAGGTTAATATTTGGAGCAATAAAGAATAACCTTTTATCCTATTCTGATTTTGAATTTTTAGTGTGTAATGTGATCCATCTTGCTAATAGACGTCCCATAGCTTTTAAGGAAACTGTTAGAAATGATAGTCAAGATTCTCTTCCTGAACCAATTACCCCTGAACATTTGATCAGAGGATATGAGCTGTCTTCCTTAAATTTGATTCCTGAATTGCAGAGCATTCCTCAGGATCCAGATTTTGATGTTGTTTCCAGAGACATAGAGAGGAGTTACCAGGGGTTGTGCAAGGTTAAAGAAAATCTCAATAATATTTATCATAATGAATTTTTAGGTAATTTATTATATCAAGCTATAGACCGAAGGATAGGTATCGTCCGGTTCTCATGCATTGAATAAAGCCAGGAGATGTAGTTCTTGTGAAGGAGGAACATACTAAAAGGAGTAATTAATTCCCCTAAAGGAATAAGGTTCGCGAAGTTGTAAGTAATGATTTGGGGAGAGGTGACCCAAAGTAACTGTACTGAAAGGAAAAACTAAAAAGATTAGTAAGTTACATGTAAGTCAAATAATTCCTTTCCTTGAGAGTAACACTACTGATGATATAGTTTGTAATACTGATACTAATAATGTTTCTGGTGCTGTTAGAGAGAAAATTTCCTCGCGTCCTAAAAGGAAAGCTGCTACGATTAGTGAGGAAAGAACAAGAAAAATGTTGCTCTAATTTTATATGTCTATTTACAGCGATGAAGATTTTGTACCTTTGAAAAATCTTCATCCTCTTCCGTGGACTAAACGGAAATTAAATTTCTTATATTTGTTTATTAGTATATGTATATATGTATTTATTGAAGTAAGGAGGATTTTTCTCTTAAACTATTAAAATAACTAGTTAAATACATTTGTATGCTTGGTACCATCTAAGTCCTGCTTGCTTATTACGAGCTAAGTAATTAGCTAACAAGCCTTCTAATCACGCCATTTTCTCTTTACTTGGGAGGTTTATGGATATACCCACTTCAGTCTTGCCCAGCAAACCATACCGTCAATAGCTTCACTGGCAGTAGTATTTGGACACGAAGATTTTAGCCGCTACATTTGTGCTACAAGATTATTATCTCTGCTGAATTTGTGCTGTGCTGCTATTTTATCGAACCATGGTTGAGTTACGTGATTTAAGAAAGTGTTTCCACATTACGAAGTTATTCAAACATGAACTAACTTCCTTTAATTTGGATTCTGAGCTTCCTTCGTCCATGAGACTTTAAACTTCGAGGGCATTCGACTCTTCTCGTCTCCGGTAGCTTGCATGGATAAAGGTGAGAATCCAGAACAGCTTGTTAGGGGTTTCTTAATGTCTAATGGTAATCATTATCCGTTGCCTTAAGCCTTCAAAGCACCAATATAATAATAAATTCCTTCCTCTCTGATATAGATATATATTGTGTACTATTAAACTAATTTTGATATTAGCTCCTC
>NC_087209.1:82646066-82653566 GCF_015104395.2 Macrobrachium nipponense
ATATATATGTATATCTTCTTCCCAGCTTGTTTCCATTTTTATATGGGGTCGCCATTTCGGATGAGCCGTTTCCATCTATTTCTATCCTGCGCTTCTGCCTCATCAATTCCCTTCTCATGTAAGCCTCCTCTCACACAGTCCTTCCATCTCTTTCTTGGTCTCCCTCTTCTTCTTCTTCCTTGCACCTCCACCCCCATAGTATGTCTCCCAGCGTGGTCCTCATCTCTCCTCAACAGGTGTCCATACCATCTCAGCCTCCCCTCCTGCGCTTTCTTTGATACTTCCACCACCTTAGTTGACCCCCTTATGTAGTCATTTCTGATCCTATCCTCTCTTGTCACCCCAGGCATCCACCTAAGCATTCTCATTTCTGCCACATCCATCTTCTTCTGCTCTGTTTTTCTCATGCTTGCTGTTTCCGTACCATACAGCATTGCTGTTTTTACCACCGTCTTGTGAAATTTTCCTTTTAACCTAAGCGGCACTCTTTTGTCACAAAGAACTCCAGAGGCCGCTCTCCAGTTGTTCCAGCCTGCCTGTACCTGATGTTTTACTTCTTCTTCCATACTTCCTCCAGCGTTAACAAAAGATCCCAAATACTTAAACTTATTAACTCTCCTTATTTGCTCTCCACCAAGCTGAATACTTTCTCTATCATCCCCCTCAGTGGTGGTACACATATTCTGTCTTAGATCTACTTATTCTCATTCCTCTGTCCTCCAGTACTTGTCTCCATCTTTCCAATTTCACTTCCAGATCTTCCCTGCTCTCTGCACATAGAACAATATCATCCGCATATAATATGTTCCATGGTACTGTCTCCCTTACTTCCTCTATTATAACATCATCACTATGTTAAAGATAAATGGGCTCTGCAGAGCCGACCCCTGGTGTATATATATATATATATATATATATATATATATATATATATATATATATATATATATATTATATATATATATATATATATGTAATGTATGTATATATATATATATATATATATATATATATATATATAATATATATATATATATATATATATATATTGTCGATTTAAATATTCATTAATATTACGTATCCGAGATAGTATACTGTTGAAAATTGACCAAGGCTAATCATGTGGGAAATTCAGAAGTCCAATTTAGGCCCACTAAATGTGTCATGCAAATTATTTTATTGATCAAAGGACAAAATTAGTTTAATTAAACATCGTTTTCAAAGAATGTTAACGCCTTGATGTATTATTTATCGGCTGTAGGAGACGAAATGACAAAAACCCCAGTGCAGTACGATACGTTGAGTCAAGACTCGAGCGGCGGCAAAGCCAACTCAAAATCTTCGGTATGCTGTCACGAAGCTAGTTGAGAATAAAATTAGAAATCGTGGACCCATCGGTATATATTTTCCTTACTTTGCAAAATGATTATCTTTAATACGTTGAATAAGTCTACTCAATTCTAATGTAATTTATCTCAAGTATAGCACCTTTGAAAGGAAATGTTATTTATTGTTAAGTAAATAATCTGGCCCCTGCATATGGCAATATTTCCATAACGAACAATGAATCAAGAAACTACGCCAATTCTTCGTTGGCCGTCTGTACCTAGTATTTAGTAGCATACAATAAAAAGGTTCTGTTTTTTTAATTGTATGAAAATATTTTAAATTACCTAAACTTTTTGTACCGCCATTCTTCTTGTAATAATTTTTTCTTACCCTCGGCTCTGGAAGAAAATGAATTTTGGAGGAGACCTGGAGATCTGTTCAACGCTCACTGCAATTCATGCAGAAGCCACAAGAACACTTACGCCTTTGAATTTTTTAGGTTTATCAACTCCTTAGTCATTACCATATGAAGATCACAAAGATATAACACATTACCCAGTCATTACCATATGAAGAGCACCAAAGATATAACACATATCAAACAAATAAAGGATCAAGAGGGTGTAGTGCTTAGAAAGGAGGAAGACATTGTGAAGAGATGGAAAGAATATTTCGAACAGTTGTTTTAAATGAAGAAAATAATAGACTAATAAGGGAAGAGGGATGGGCAAGTGAACATTGGCATGGTAATGAGGTTTTCTAGGCAAGAGGTAACTAAATGCACTGAAGAAGATGAAGAATGGGAAGGCAACCGGACCAGACATGATCCCGGTGGAGGCATGGAAAGCATTAGGAGATGAAGGAGTGGATATACTGTACGATCTTATGATAAAGATCCTTGAACAGGAAAAGATACCAAATGAGTGCGTGGGAGTATATTGATCCCAATTTTTAAAGGGAAAGGCGATGTCCAAGAGTGTGGTAATTATAGGGGCATTAAATTGATGTCCCACACTTTGAAGATACTGGAAAGGATGATAGATGCCTAGACTGAGAGAAGAAGTACAAATAGGTAAAGAGCAGATGGGATTTATGAAGGGAAAGGGAACAACAGATGGTATATTTTGTCTGAGGCAAATAATGGAGAAATTCGGGGAAAGACAAAGGGACCTACATATGGTATTCATTGACCTTGAAAGGCTTATGACCGAGTCCCGAGACAAGAGGTATGGAGGAGCCTGAGGGAGAAGATGGTGCCAGAGAAGTATGTGCGATTGATACAAGAGATGTACCGGAATGTATTTACCAGAGTGAGGAGCAGTGTTGGGGGAGACAGAAGGTTTTGAGGTGAGAGTAGGATTACACCAGGGGTCGGCTCTGAGCCCATTTATCTTTAACATAGTGATGGATGTTATAATAGAGGAAGTAAGGGAGACAGTACCATGGAACATATTGTATGCGGATGATATGTTCTGTGTGGCAGAGAGCAGGGAAGATCTGGAAGCGAAATTGGAAAGATGGAGACAAGTACTGGAGGACAGAGGAATGAGAATAAGTAGATCCAAGACAGAATATATGTGTACCACACTGAGGGGGATGATAGAGAAAGTATTCAGCTTGGTGGAGAGCAAATAAGGAGAGTTGATAAGTTTAAGTATTTGGGATCTTTTGTTAACGCTGGAGGAAGTATGGAAGAAGAAGTAAAACATCGGGTACAGGCAGGCTGGAACAACTGGAGAGCGGCCTCGGGAGTTCTTTGTGACAAAAGAGTGCCGCTTAGGTTAAAAGGAAAATTTCACAAGATGGTGGTAAGAACAGCAATGTTGTATGGTACAGAAACAGCAAGCATGAGAAAAGCAGAGCAGAAGAAGATGGATGTGGCAGAAATGAGAATGCTTAGGTGGATGTCTGGGGTAACAAGAGTGGATAGGATCAGAAAGACTACATAAGGGGGTCAACTAAGGTGGTGGAAGTATCAAAGAAAGTGCAGGAGGGGAGGCTGAGATGGTATGGACACCTGTTGAGGAGAGATGAGGACCACGCTGGGAGACATACTATGGGGGTGGAGGTGCAAGGAAGAAGAAAAAGAGGGAGACCAAGAAAGAGATGGAAGGACTGTGTGAGAGGGAGACTTAAATGAGAAGGGAATTGATGAGGCAGAAGCACAAGATAGAAATAGATGGCGGAAACGGCTCATCCGAAACGGCGACCCCATATAAAAATGGGAACAAGCTGGGAAGAAGAAGAAGAAGAAGTCATTACCATATGAACTGGTTTTCAATAACTCTTAATACCATGAAATGGTAAGAACGAAAGGACTAGCGTCATTAATTTTCTCGTGCATTAAAAATTTCAGGTGAAAAGGGAGATTAAAAATATATTTTAAATGTTATTTTACTTGCGGTTTTACGGCTCTTCCCCAAAAATAATCAGTGCCTGGTATTTAGAATAATTCCGGATTAATTTGCAATTAGTTTCTTAAATATTTTTTTTTCTTGTGATGACTTTCAGTATCAAAAAACGTGACTTAGCAAGTGGTCTTGAACCTATAAAACTGTTCCCGAAACTACAGCTTTAAAAGAGCTCAATGTTTAACCACATCCGAGGATTAAGAAAAGTTTTTAAAATGTTATTATTTATTTTCATCTTGACACGTTTCAAAGAATCTGTAATAACTTCCATCTCGGAAGTGTTAAAACATTGATTTCATCCTTTAACTCCAAACTTTTTCCATAGAAATAGTACGCCTTGTTTCCCGAACACCCTTGAAATGTTGCATAATTTGTAATATGCGTGTCTTTTTAATGACTCCGATTGGTGAAGGAGGTCAAATTATGCGATTAATTAAGACAATAAGATCATTTCGTTTCCTTTTAGCTGTCGTGAAATAGTATTTCTGGATCCTGAGCGTATGCTACTAGCTATTTCATAAAATTCAAGGTCTAATTTCCTCGGCGGATCATCGGTAATAGGATATGGCCCTTGGAAGTTGTACATGAATGAAAGAAAATTATTATTGTGTATATATATATATATATATATATATATATATATATATATATATACTATATATATATATATTATACATATATATATACATATATATATATATATATATATATATATATATATATATATATATATATATATATACTATATATATATATATATATATATATATATATATATAATATATATATATATCACTATATATATACATATATATTATCATATATATATATATATATATATATATATATATTTAAATATATATATATATATATATATACTATATATATACTATATATATATATATATATATATATATATATATATATATATATATATATATATATATATATATTTATATATATGTAATATATATATATATATATATATATATAGTATATATATATATATATATATATATATATATATATATATATATATATATATATATATATATATGAGAAAACAAAACGAAAGAAAATGTATAGATTAGTCCTAAACAAGAAACGTCTCTGAGTGGATCATTTAAGTTTTATTTCAACACCTCTTGACGGTAGATCTGCAAAACGTCTGCAGCATTTCTAAAATGTATGCACTTCACATTCTAATCTTTCTCTGAAAAAGAAATAATAAAAACATAAGAAATCAAATTATGCTCCAACAAAAACCCATTGAATGGACTGATTTCAGATTGTGTCAATGGTAACTTTTTGGGCTCTTCTGCAATAAGTATCGGATTGGAATAAAGCTTTTAGTTTAAATGTTATGTTAATACAAAGTTCGTATATTAAATAAATTAAGAAGAACAGGTAGATCTTACCTTGTCACAGGAATAATGTGAACTATGGAATATTATTTCAGTAAACTATAAAATGTATTTTGATAACAATATACAAGCTAAGAAATTAGTACAAGATTAACCTCCGGAATGCGGTAGTTAACAAAGAAATAGCTTTACTCTATCCTTGCCCACCTCTTTCCAAAACCTCAAAAAAGAAGTAGGATATCTATGGTACCAAATATTGGAAGAACAATATATGTCGGCAAAGTGAGACATTCAAGTGTGCTAGATGGGACACCAATGTCTTCTCTCTATAATGCGAGTGATTGGTAGTTGCGAGACAGAGAAATTAGGAGAATCGATGGAGATCACCTTATTGAAAAAGATCTGAGCTGAATTTAAGAATAGATTTAAGATAATAAGTAAGTCTGCATTAGATACTGATCTAACAATCTATGGGAGTTCTTCCCAGCATAGTAAGAATTACCAGATAACGTCAAAATATATCATAGCAATGCGATAAACGTTCTATAATTAATCAGGCGAGTCTATCGATATAATTCATAATGAATGGTAATAAGAGCAGAATCTAACCTACTCAATGTATTTTTTTGTTCTTTTTTACTTTGGCCTTCGTTCACTTTTTCCTTTTGCATATTGCTGCTTAAATAGCGTTAACATTATTTATTGTTATTTTCATATTATCACAGTTGCACCATCAGTTATCAGCACAGTAGTTCTCATTGAGAACCTGGCGCTGCTTCGACTCTGAAATTATTGGATCCATTATCGTCGCCAAACCTCTGCATTGCGAGTGCCTCCTCAGAGAGATTGGATCCTTGGGCTGGGATGAGGAAGCGTCTTGCATTTGTTACTATGGGCTAACGGGGATCAAATCTTATTGCTCTCATTATGCATAGGAGGAAAAGACCTCGTGCTGGAACCACTTATAAACAAACAGGGAATAAATGAATGGCTATCGCGCATGGTTGGGGGAGCAGACGTTTGCTTAAACTAGCGAAAATTAAATTTATTTTCACTTTACAATACAATCAGTCATCTTCTGTCTCCAATCGTTTCTGATTTGCTTACAAGTATATATATATATGTATACATATATATATATATATATATATATATATATATATATATTATATATATATATATATATATATATATTATACATACATACACACACATACATACATATATATATGTGTGTGTGTGTGAAGTATTTGCAAAAATATCTTCGGAGTTTTTTAAAAGTAAAAAGGTCCATTTTAGATTATAGTTGCAATAAAACTAGTTTCCGGGTTTTGATTATCTGGAAAAAGAATTGGTTTATGTGAACGAGGCCTTTCTTACCTAAATTCAGCTTTGACACGATATTCAGGAAATTACTAGTCATATAAAAGGATATTTCTGTAAAGCACTGGACACATTTAATTATGGTCACAAACAAACCATAAACACCAAAACTCAAACACAAACACACGACATACACACATATATTTATGTGTCTGTCAGTTTGTGTGTGTGTTGTTGTGTGTGTAAGAACTTTCTAGAATTCCGAGTATAGGCTTTTATTCTAAGCTTGTTAACATCATTAGTTTCATCACTTCAAACCTGACAAATCTCACCATCCCAGAAAGCAAAGAACTATTTGGTCTTTATTAATTCATAAATAAAATATTTCCTCTTACAAAAATTGAGAGAGATGTTTACCGAGACATAACTTTAATGCAATATTTGCGAGGTGTTCGCGAATGCATTTGGCAGCGACTGAAAAATTGTGAGAATTGTGGCGACGAGAGCCTTTCCAATTTCCTCGCAGCAAAAGCCAATTCGTTTACGAAACTCATAGTACATCGAAATATGAATGAGATATTCCCGGGGTTCAGAGGCACAACTGATGAAATGCAAATGATTTTCACTGAAATTCTAGGCATTACAACAGAGGATTCCTGAGGTTGTCGGCCAAATAAGTTATTTTCATCATAATGTAAGTTTCATGTTTACATAAGAGGAATTTGGTTACAGTAAATAACTACGTTGAAAAGTAGAACTATTTAAAGTAGATCCGATTTTGTCAACAGTTAATTTTATGAGCAGAATTTTAAAAGGATTTACATTTTTATTCAGTGGTTCTGTACTCCCTCTATATATACGTTTGTCACTTATTTTCTTTTCCATATAGATTCTCTTTAGTATCCTCAAGGTTAATAATAATATCATTTCTGGGTATATATAGACGAGAAATCTCCTTTTTTGAACCTTCTGTATCATTGAGGTCCGCCGTGGAAGTAATACACACATACACGCGTGACATGTATGTGTATATACATGCCAGGTGTTACTGTGCTGTTTGTCCCTTTTATCCA
>NC_087209.1:82658566-82691066 GCF_015104395.2 Macrobrachium nipponense
GAGTCCCGAGACAAGAGGTATGAGGAGCCTGAGGGAGAAGATGGTGCCAGAGAAGTATGTGCGATTGATACAAGAGATGTACCGGAATGTATTTACCAGAGTGAGGAGCAGTGTTGGGGAGACAGAAGGTTTTGAGGTGAGAGTAGGATTACACCAGGGGTCGGCTCTGAGCCATTTATCTTTAACATAGTGATGGATGTTATAATAGAGGAAGTAAGGGAGACAGTACCATGGAACATATTGTATGCGGATGATATTGTTCTGTGTGCAGAGAGCAGGGAAGACCTGGAAGTGAAATTGGAAAGATGGAGACAAGTACTGGAGGACAGAGGAATGAGAATAAGTAGATCCAAGACAGAATATATGTGTACCCGACCACTGAGGGGGATGATAGAGAAAGTATTCAGCTTGGTGGAGAGCAAATAAGGAGAGTTGATAAGTTTAAGTATTTGGGATCTTTTGTTAACGCTGGAGGAAGTATGGAAGAAGAAGTAAAACATCGGGTACAGGCAGGCTGGAAACAACTGTGGGAGAGCGGCCTCGGGAGTTCTTTGTGACAAAAGAGTGCCGCTTAGGTTAAAAGGAAAATTTCACAAGACGGTGGTAAGAACAGCAATGCTGTATGGTACGGAAACAGCAAGCATGAGAAAAGCAGAGCAGAAGAAGATGGATGTGGCAGAAATGAGAATGCTTAGGTGGATGTCTGGGGTAACAAGAGTGGATAGGATCAGAAATGACTACATAAGGGGGTCAACTAAGGTGGTGGAAGTATCAAAGAAAGTGCAGGAGGGGAGGCTGAGATGGTATGGACACCTGTTGAGGAGAGATGAGGACCACGCTGGGAGAACATACTATGGGAGTGGAGGTGCAAGGAAGAAGAAAGAGAGGGAGACCAAGAAAGAGATGGAAGGACTGTGTGAGAGGAGATTTACATGAGAAGGGAATTTGATGAGGCAGAAGCGCAAGATAGAAATAGAATGGAGGAAACGGCTCATCCGAAACGCGACCCCCATATAAAAATGGGAAAAAGCTGGGAAGAAGAAGAAGATTATTTTGACGTTTGAAGACAGTAATGTACCATCTCGTATAATAATAGAAAATGAAAGAGTGCGAGTTAAACCTTTTCATCCAAAAGCATTACAGTGTTTTAATTGTTTTAAATTTGGACATCAATCAAAAGTTTGTAAAAATAATAAGATGTGTGATAATTGTTCTGCCCTAGAACATGGCCCATGCTCAGATATGCCTAAATGTATTAATTGTCAGCTAGACCACAAATCAGTTGATAAAATCTGTGAAGAATTTAAACTTGAAACAGCAGCAGTTAATAAAGCATATACAGAGCACATCAGTATTGGACATGCAAAACGACTCTTGGGAAGAGCCAAGAGTTATTCTAAAGCTCTTACTACCACAAGAGCCCCACTTCAGTTTATTACTCCTTCCTCATCCTCAATGAAGGATGCCTCTGCCCCTGTTGTCCAACATTCTACCACTACGGCTCCACTCCAATTTGCTGATCACTCTTCATCCTCAATGAAGGAAGATTCTACTCCTGTGGCCCGACATACTGGGCCAAGTGCTCAGCCTAGTAAGGTTAGAGCACAAACGGCCAAGATGGAAGTTAAAAACATTCCATACAATAAACTGGATATCTCCCTCAAACCTCCCTCTACTCCTCCTTTTGTATTATCTCAGGCAGAATCTCTGCCTGATTTAATGGAATTAGAGAAAAAAAACAAATGAAGAGAGTAAAAACACCCTAATCCTCTCCTCCATTAACTCCAACAAAAGATAAAACCAAAATCAACTAGCAAGCTGGCGAAGAAAAACACTCGTCATCCAAAACTTACAAGCAAAGCTTGAAAACATGAACACCTTCTCTTCAATTTTACAATGGAATTGTCAGGTACTTTGTGCAAAATATGAGGAACTTAAAGTGTTACTCTATAAATATTCCCCTATTACTGTATGTTTACAAGAAATAATGTTTGATGTCCACACACCCTGCCCAAGAGACTATATATCATATAGAACACAATATAATTTGGAAGTGGGAAGACATAGAGGTTACCTAATATATGTTCGCAGGGATCTTCCTCATTTTCCAATCCCACTAAATACACCTTTACAGGCTGTTGCGGTTTAAATTCACTTAAGACGAAGATACACACTGTGTTCCCTTTATCTTCCACCAAACAATCCCATCAATCGAGAAGAGCTAATTGATTTACTTCATCAGCTTCCATGACCATTCCTTCTCATGGGAGACTTAAATAGCAGACATCCTTTATGGGGAGATGTGACATCAAATCAAAAAGGGAATATTATAGCTTCCATAATAGAAAATGAAGATTTAGGACTTTTAAATACTGGAGAACCCACTCATTATCACATCCAGACAGGTACAATCTCATGCTTAGACCTTACAATATCTAGTTCCAATTGCACGATGGATTTCAGATGGAAGACGAATGATGACTGGCAAAGCAGTGACCATGCTCCCATAATAATAAATTCCAATGATGACCCGCCAGTTCAAAGATCTCTACGGTGGAATATTGAAAAAGCAGATTGGAACCAATTTACAGAGTTAAGCAAAATAGAATGACTTCCCAACAGCAGATGATGCAATAGATTTATTAAATGGGACATTCCATACAGTAGGTATATATTCTATACCAAAAACTACAGGTCTTTTTAGGCGACGCCCAGTCCCATGGTGGTCTGAAGAGCTCACACTGTCACACCGAGTCACAAGAACATCACTTACGCGTTATTGTACACATCGAACCATACCAAATATGATAATACATAAGCAGAATAGAGCTCGTTTTCGAAAGGCAATGAAAACTGCCAGAAAGCAGTCATGTGCGTCATTTGTATCCTCCATTAACCTCCAAACTCCTATCTGCAGTATATGGAAGAAAATAAAAAAGATTGCTGGGAAGTTTACTCCCAATCCTCCCCCAGTACTTAAAGTTAATAACAACCTCATCGCCAACGCAAAAGATGTAAGTGATAAACTTGCCGATCATTTTGCTCAAATTTTAAAAAAATCTGATAATTCCCCTGGATATCAATATAGAAGAAGAGAAGAACAACTGCCATTAGACTTTTCTACAGATAAGAATGAGCCCTATAATATACCATTTATAGAAAGGGGATTTGATGCTGCCCTAGCCAGCAGGACTAACACTGCCTTTGGTCCGGATGAAATTCCCTATGAAATGTTTAGGCACATTTCGAAAAATACAAAACTATTTATAACAAGCATAATTAATAGCTTATGGCATGAAAGTAGCTACCCAACCATATGGGAATTGGCTTTTGTTTTATCTTTTGTTAAACCAAGTAAAGACCCTTTTTCAGTGGATAGATATCGACCAATAGCACTAACTTGCTGTTTATGCAAACTGATGGAAAAAATGGTGAATGCAAGATTTGTCTGGTATTTAGAGCGTAATGGTATTTTCTCACCCTCACAATGTGGATTTAGAAAATACACTCAGCAGTAGATGTCCTATTACATTGAAAATCTCACAGTGGGTATTTCTACATCTGCGTAGAGGGACTACTATATCTTTTTGCTGGCTTCCAGCGCGCGTAAATATATATGGAAATGAAAAACCAGACCAACTAGCTAAATCAGCAGCAACCAATATGATGCCAAGACCAATTGTTGTACCATATAGAGACTTTTTTCCTCATATATCAAAGTTCATTGCAAGATTATGGGAACAGCAATGGAACGAAGTAGGACCAAATAAAATGAAAGAGTTTGTCACACATAGATACCCTTGGAAATATAAATCTATGCATGGGAAATGGGAAGTAACGATATGCCGCCTCCGTATAGGACATACAAGATTGACTCATGGGTATCTCATGAGTGGTGAATACCAACATTACTGTGATGACTGCCTCATCCCGATGACTGTTAAGCATTTGCTAGTTGAATGTCCTGGTCATCGGGAACTGAGAGAGAGCAGCACTTTAAAGACAAAGAAATAGAGATGGTAATTACAGTTTGGCAAAGATATTGGGTGAAGAAGCGCAGTATGATTATGAGCGTGTTGTTGAGTTTTTAAAAGAAGTTGGAGATTTTAACGAAATTTAGGTATATCGCTTTTATGTATGTGTGTAGTTTTTAGCTTTGGTTTTTTAGAATGTATGTATGGAAATGTGAGTAAATGTATTGATTGTCTGTTTGTGTTCTAGTATGAAAGCCTTTGCCGCTGTGCAGTTTTTTTATTTATTTTTAATTTATTATTTATTATCCTACATAACCTATTTGGTCCCAGTTTGTGGCCTCTGGCCTTGACCTCTCATTTTATCTAATCCTTTGGGCCAGCCCTATGGGAGCTGAAAGTCAGTTCAGTGGACTGGTTAAGCTATTTTATAATAATAATAATAGTTTAGCTTTGGTGGCATTTAGTGTCTAAGTAGCATCTTTGCACTAGCTATAGTAAAATAACTGATGTGGAATTTTAAGAGTTTTTATGATGTGTGTGGATTTTCCCCAAATTGGTTGTCCAAATGGTTTTATTCGGCGTCAATGATCCTGGTAGTCACGACGCCAGATAATTATTAATTATTCATTCATTCCCATCCGTCTTAATGCATAAGCCAAGCCGATCAACCCTCTTTGGCCCCTTTTAGGGAATACCCAGGGTCATTAGAGGTAAATCGTTAGGGAGTTCCTTTACCTGCCCTCAGCTTTTTGCTCCTTCCACCTGCATCCTCAAAATTAGTTTCCCTGACCCTTGTGATCTTCAGGTAGTTCCCCAGCTAATTTTACTTTTGTCACTCTCTGCCCACAAGTGATTTAGGCTTTGTATTCCTTTCCTGTCTTTTGTGGTACTGGCCTGTGTGTGACTTCTATTTCAAATACCTCTCAGCTTTGAAGCATTCTGACGGGACCCCAAAC
The DNA here is from genome assembly GCF_015104395.2 of Macrobrachium nipponense. Classification (NCBI taxonomy): domain Eukaryota; kingdom Metazoa; phylum Arthropoda; class Malacostraca; order Decapoda; family Palaemonidae; genus Macrobrachium; species Macrobrachium nipponense. The sequence continues at coordinate 82,663,497 of NC_087209.1, forward strand.
AATATGCAATCACAACAAGACGACAATGACTATTGTCCCTCGTCTGGTATACAGAGGGTCTAGCTGCTGTATACAGTAGTAGCAGCAGGAGTTTGACACTCTCCTGACATCAGTACAATATTGCTGCTCATTGCTCTGTTCACATAAGCACCTTTTACCTGCCAGTACCCTGAGGACTTGAAGAGAAATCCGTACCCAATGCCCATCGATGCTGCACCTTTTGGAAAGGTGGGCGATCATACCATTGCTGATGATCCTCTGCTGCACCATGTACTTGTAACCAGAAGCGCATCTCCTTCTCCCACCACATTCTTCCTGGGTTGGGACCCATTGCAATGCCGATTTCCATTGAAGCTTCTACTCACTGCAGACTGGCTGTTTCGTCACGCGTTTTGTCCGCTGACTAAGGTAAAGTGAATGGAAATTGTATGTCGGCCTCATCATATTCTCGTACGTTGTTTCTTGTTGTTTTGCTGTTCTCTGAGCCCTTAACTTTGCAATCTCCCTTCGAGATTGCTGCTGTGTGACCTCTGGTAAATTTGGAAATGTAATTTAGTGGAAACACCAATTAATGTAATGTTACTCATTAATACGGTGATAAATTTGTGATGCGCTAAATGAGGAGTTCATGTTCTGAAGTGTTAGTATTTTGCTTGGTGTTATCCCATTTAATTTCACTCATCATCCCTCGTGTGTTACAATGATCCCTGCATTGCATATCTGTTCATGAATGTTCCAGGTGTGTGTGTCTTCAGTAGATCAATGGTAATGGTACCGCTCAATTGATGCTACCATTGCCATATACGGTCAAGCATTTCCTGCTCCCAATTTGAAGATTGTGCAAGCATCCTGATCCCTTTTCAAATCTGACTTTATGAATTTAACCAGTTTGGTTTAGTGTACATCACTGCAGTAGTGTGGCACTTTGCTTTGTGTTTGTTACCAGTTATCGTAACTGATAGTGCCATGGAGCTCTATTGTAGCTCCTGTATACTTCTTCTGATCCCCTTTAGTGAATTATACGTATTTTAGTGGACATTCTAAGTTTACCTCATACCCCTAGTAGCTGTTGGCAATTTCACTAAGGGTCTCACTCGAGTCACTCATTTCCATTATCCCAGCCACAGTACCACGTGACAGTGGCGACTTTGCAAGGATTCTTGTAGCTCTGGTGCCAGCTGCAGTTTCATTTTGCAAACTGGAATTATATTCTCTTATCACTCAGTCAACTAGCAAATTAGTTACAACTGGCTATTCTGAATTACTATAGCTGTTCCCAAATAATTTTACAGCATTAACCATCTAATATTGGCATCCATTGTCTACAAAACACACACCAAGTAAATTTATGCGAATATTTCCTTTTGGTAAAATTCATGTTTTTTTTTTAGAATCAGTGCTTTGCATATCCACGAGTACCTAAAAGTGTGGTTGTCATTTTATGTTTACCTGCTGTATTAACTAGCGTTGTTGCAGTGTTGTTCATAGGACTGTGAGTCTCAGTTGATTTTCTAAGTGTTTAGTAAGACCAGTGATATCAGAGTTAGTTATTTGACGAGTCAAAGAAGTGCAACTTCCAGTAAAATCTTAGTAGAGCAGTTCTTGAATGTGGATTTCACAGGCACTCAACAGATAAAAATGGTGAAGTCAGGCAACAGCCTACCTCTACTTCTTGGGAACACACATCTAAAACTCCCTATCACTCTGACCTCTATTGGATATTGTCACCCTCTCCTCAGTGGATGTGAATTTGGCTCTTAAATGAAGTATGAATAGAGAAGATGGTGGCATAAATCTGTGATAGCTCTCCTTTAACCAGGAATTCCACTCCCTTTCAGGTGTGAAGGTCTGCACAAAATATGCTGCCAGTCTTGGCTATGGTAGTACCATCCCTTTAAAGGATCTTGCCTTACAATGAATATAACCTAGGTGATTTACCTATCTCTAAGAGGGGAATATGAATGCACTAGCTTACTTAACCTAAGGTGTCTGATACTAACTCATGGGTGTCTGCAGGTGTTTAACTAGCAGTTTCTGATTTTGGGTGCCTGGTATACCCTACAGTACTGAGGTACAGTGCCAAGAGCGCCAAACTAGCTCGATGGCTCTGATATGCAGGGCAAAATTTTATCACTGCCAATGGGACACAAGCACCAACAAAAGCCTGTGGCTCTGAGCAGCTAATTGGGCCTTCTGTACCATTTCCTCTTCTTCTTTAGGTTCCTCCAAAGTTGCAGAGGTTCATCCTCTGAGGGTGAAGTGACAAGGAAGAAGGGTTACCTGGTGTGTGAAACTCGCAACTGGCAATGACCAATTCAAAAAAATTTGGAAGGAAGATCATTAATGTGATCTGGCACTGGCACTATGGCAGGTCCAGGCACAAGGATCATATTTGGTTACTGCTTGATGTCCATGATGGATGGAGTCTGGCATTGCTTAGGGAGCTGAAGTGATGCTGGCAGGGATTTTACATCAGGAGTGCCTGACAATGACCCCGTGGGTGCAGAGGCCCTGGGTGGCCTCAAGTAGGGCTGCAACAGCGAGTCATGTTCAGGAAGAGATCATAGGCTCTAGGAATATTTATGTTTATAGCAAGCATACGAATTATAGCTTGGTGAGGTTTTGTCATCCTCAAGCGTACCATCAGGAGAGTTTGGCCACCCTGGTTCATCTTAGAATTTGAAGATTAATCCCCTTTAATCTTTGGACGTTTGGGAACCTTATCAGCCCTCATTAGGGTAATTTTCATGCCAGGATCTTCAAATGTAAGTACCTTGTTTGTGCAATAGTGACCTCTGGGAGGTGTGCCACAAATATAGGCCCCTCGGCTGGAATAACTGAAAAGGGGTGCCAAACAGCTGCCTTTGCATTAGCGATATGTGAATTTCTTGCTGGGTATCCCAACCAGTTCTATTCGAACATAATCTCTGCTATGCTTGCTTTGGGCAGGGCTCCCTATAGATTTCGTCAACGTAATTCTCATAATATACCTGGATGGAATGCCTTGGTTAAAGATCAGCATACATACTCACAAGAAATGTTTTTACTGTGGAGGCAAAATGAGACAGGCAAGAGCACAGTTCAAACTTGCTCTTAAACACTGCAGATTAAATGAAAAACAGCAAAGAGCCTATGCAATGTCTAGAAACTTAGAATCCAGTAATAATCCTCGTCTTTGGAAAGATATCTAGTCTTTAAATCCCAAAACTAAAATGCTGTCACAGAGAGTAGGGGAAGCAGCCAGTGACGAGGCATCGCATGCATGTGGGGCTATCACTTCAACAATGTCCTGAATTGCATAAACGATCAAGACTCCCAAAGGGTTGTAGATAGCCTCCTTACTGATAACATATTACGCCAGGTAACATCAGCGATGCCATAAACAGCCTACCTTGTAATAAATCACCCGGCTGTGGTAGTCTTCCTGCAAAGACTTTCAAATATTGCCATCTGATAATTTATATTTTTCTAGCTGCCCTATTCAATGCATGCATAATTCACCAGTTTCTTCCAGACGCCCTACTCTTAGTTCACTTGATACAATTAATCAAAAACAAGCCAAGTATGCAACTGACCCTGGCAACTACCGGCTGATTGCAATCACAACAATTGCATTGAAGATAATTGAGCCAGTTCTTCTGGTGAGACTTCTCCCCTTTCTACACAGCACTGACAACCTGTTCAGATTTAAAGCAAACCACTCAACTAACATCTGCATTTACATGCTGAAAGAATTGCTGAACCTATCATCAGTCTCTCCTGTTTTCCTTTGTTTTGTAAATGTGAGAAAAGTATTTGACAGAGTAAACTACCTGAAGATCTTCCTGAAGCTGCATAAATGAGGCACACCTCTATATTTAATTAACATTTTATACTGCTGGTTCTCCACACAGCAATTCTGTGTTGAATGGGGTAACGTATTATTGCACACCTTCAGCTCCCTAAATAGGCTTCAGCAAGGAGCCACTCTCTCTCCATACCTGTTTAATATGTACACAGATGCCTTGAATGTCAAACGGAACTCACTCCCAATCGGATGCACTGTCAATGAAATAACTATAAACAACTTCTGTTATGCCAACAACATGGTTCTGATTTCCCCACCAGTGCAAGGTCTCCAATGACTCATCGACAATTGCTGCCAATATGCAGAGGAATTTGAAATCCTAGACCTATATAATGAAACCAAGACCCATTGCATGTCGCTGCTCCCGAGTTCACTGAAGCATATTGCAGAACCAAAAAATTTCCTCAGAAATCATCTGCTGGAATTCGTGCACAAATTTCCATATTTGGATACAGCAGACATTGAGCAGAGGCGTCATAGACTATGTGCAACTGGCAACATGATTGCAAGGAGGTTTGTCTACTGTCACAGAGACATGAAACTGCTGCTCTTTTGCTCATATTGGTAAAGTATTTATGGGTGTTCCCTCTGGACGAACCATACCCAAGAGACCATGAGATGTATCACTGTTTTGCACAATGACATTTTCAGGCGCCCCACAAACACTCCCCGCTACCATTACGCCACATAGATGTTCTTAGAAAACTGCCTGGACAACTTGAAAATCATTGTAAGCCAAACAATGTCCAGTCTGATAACCCGAGTGAGAAACAGCAGCAATTCGCTCATACAAGGCATCCAAAGGAGTGAAGCAAGAAGATCTATATAGTGGGAAAGATGGGAAAATGAGGCTTTGTTCCCTAAAGGACTTGATCTCTGTATTGGTGAGGTGTCATCTGCAGAATCTGCCATTATTATTATATTCATTGCTGATATTTTACTTTTTCATAATTACTGTGAATACTATTGAGCTGAAGTTTTTCTACATTTAATTTTCGTATTTAGCCCTCTGGACCTGACTACTGTAACCACCTAAGGTCTCTAGCTGAAACTTAAGTTATATAACCTGTGCACTAACTATTATAACTCTCAATGCATTTTTTTTTGTCTCTCCAATATTATTACTTTTATTACCAGCATTATGATTACTATCTTTTATACAACCTCAGCTATTATGTGGATTGTTCCGTTTATTAATTTTTTTATCATGTTGTCTCTTGTATCTAGATTTTTTATGTTACTGTCTCTATTTTGTATATTCTGTAAATGGCCCTGTGCTGAAATAAAGGATATTATTATTATTGTTATTGTTTTGCACATCTTATAGCAGTAATTTGACTATCAACTTCCTTCTGCTGTGAAGTTGGAATTTTCTGTTGGCTTTCGTTTCGTGAAGAGGAACAAATAGGCTTTGGTTGGCACTGTGAGTACCCCTTCTGTCGACAATTTCAACAGGCAGAGTTCATTCCTTTCTTTTTTCCTGCATGTTGTTATCAAATGGCCAAACATTTGGCGATGGAAACATTTATTTTCTGGGAGCGGAAATATACTGTCTAACTGGCAGGTGGAGCCATGCAGCTTTCAGAAATTTAGTGAGTCTCAAACAATCAAAGGTGAGTATCAAAGTAGGTGTTGGATGTAATATTCCCAATACTTTTTTCTTGAGTCGTCTCACATCAACCACCTTTTGATCAGCAAATTCTTTTCGGAGAGTGTCCTCAGAATAATGTAGGAGTTCAGTACCATACACTACTCCTTTAGACTGATTCATTGTTTTGTGAGGAGTGCATTTTGCTGTGCTTCCTTCTACAGCACTAGTAGATAGTAACTTTCTACTTTCGTCTGGTGATGAAACTTCTACAAGCAAGCTTCCTTCACCTTGAGAGGCTATCTTTTGTTCTCTGCTAATGCATTTCATAATATCTCTATGGACATCAAATATATTCAGTTCTTTTATGCTTTTGTCGAGGTCAAGAGAAAGGTATTTTTTATAAGTCACAGGTTCTTGAGAACCAAGTAAAATTCCAATATCAGTATTAGCATTCTTATTTCTATTATTAAATCTGCTATTCTTTCCTCTGTTCTGAACTACATAAGGGCTTGTAGTAACAATCAAAGAATCTTTGATCTTTTCATTGGAGGAGGTTGGGAATGGCAAAGGGAGGTCCTTATCCAAGCCTAAGGTTGTCAACGGTGCCAAAGAGTCGGGGGGTCCAGGGGACAGTGTACTTGACATATTATTCATGGTAATTTAAAGGAAAAAAAGGGGGGGTGGGGAAACATACACACACACACACACAACTACTGCTTGGGAAGACCAACAAGGTATCGCGGACTAGACAGGGTTCGACATTCTAAACCAATGGCACACATAGAAGCTGCTTCCCCACGGTGTGCCCCATACCCTACCCTTTTGGGATAGCACCAATATGCTTATAGTGGCCCAGGTATAAGCCAATCTGCCTGCTGGGAGTTCTGTCCCCACTAATGGGAACCGACCCCCCACTTCAAACATAATGGTGAGCTTCTGGACAAAAGTCAGGAGTCCCATCCCAAAAACCAGCCCCCCCTGGATTCCGATGGGCTGATACCGGGAGATGGTTCCGCCCTCAAGATAGCAATGGGAAAATCCCATCACCATCTCTTGGGTCCAAACCTTATTGGGTGGCGACTCACCACCACAACTCCCACAATTAGCTTCGAATGCAAACCCCCTCCAAACCATGAACCCCTCCCAGACTCACCCTAGCAGTAAAATTTTTTGAAAATGGAAATGTCCACGCAAATTAATGCCAAAAGTTTTGTAGGCGTTCCGTCAGGATCCAGCCTTCGCAAACTTGAAGGCTGAATCCCTTATCCCCTCGCCACGTGAAGGAACCTACTCGAGGGGGCATGTATGAGAACTGTACCATTCCCAAATCAAGATATATCTCCACTCTTTATTCACCCCCCACCTTTTTCTGGAGGTACTTGCAGAACCTATAATAATTGTAAGTTTTCTCCTTAGCTGTAGCAACTAGCCACATAGGAGGTTTGGGAGTTCTGGATGGAGTATTACTCTGCGTTTTCTGATGGGTATCTTGAACCATTCAGATGGTACATATCTAAGTTTTTAGGTACTTTATCTGCCAAAGTTCCTTTAATAATAGACTGATTTATTTGCCCTGTATTAATATTACTTCTAGCCTTTATATAATTTTCATATTTATCAAAAGTAACCCATGCATCCCATTTTGACGTGACTTCTAGGAAATTCATTTGTATTTCAGTTATGGTTCTAAAGGAATGGAAAGTTGTCTTAGTAGCATCATAGTCGCACTGGACTGGTAAATCTACTACATGAAGCGCTCTCAAATTCTTCACATTTGGTAATTTACCAACACAATGTTTTGTAGAGCCACGACTCAGCTCTCGATTAATTGAGATTTCCTGGGGTTGGTCCAAGGCCTTGTCCAAGGTCGTCATTTGTGCCAGATCATCAAAAGATCCAGGGGTACTAGAAACCTTACAGTTACTCTTCATAAAGATTTGAGGAAAAAAATTAAACTTGAAAACCTTAAAAAGATATAATCTGCCTTTCATGGAGTTTATTCTTCCACTAATGGCACAAGTTAGAACCAACTCCTAAATATCTGCGTCCATAGGGAATGGCATAACATGATTAGAGTCGCTCAAGTGTAAGCCAAACCTGCTTGATAGGACTGAGAGTATTAAAAGAATACAATCATCCCAACTCTAACCATGTTATGGGTAAACCGGATAGAATGCCGAGAGACCTATTCCCAAAACCAGACTGCCCTGGAATCCATGGTCCAGCTCCAAAGAATAGTTCCGCCTGATATCTCTCAGGTTCAAACATTATCGGGCAGTTGATCCTACCAAAGGAAGTTCCCACTGGCAAGGAAACTTTTTTACTCCACATTTATCTACGTTGTTTGTAAAATAGATTAACTGGGATATAGTTTTGTTTAAAATGACTGGTTAAGAAAGTATTATTCGAGAATAGGACCAATTGGATGTACAAGAAAGCGCCCTATGGAGAAGGGTAAAAATAGCAGTGTGTAAAATTAATGTAAGCTATTTTGCATCCGAATCGAGTTATTCTAGCAACTTTAGTGAAATCCTCAATTCGATAGAATTCACTGATTTTCCCTGCAATCGTGTGTGTCTTCCATTCACAGACAGTGCATGTTAAGCTGTGGAAATATCCAGTTCGTCTTGTGCCTTTCACAGTGGAAATAGCAACTGAATTCTATCCAACAGTGTCCATTTTTTCATGAGAATCCTACCATAATTCTTTAGTGTTTTTGAATTCTGTTAATTTTAATCATTCGACAGGACCCTGTTGGCTTCTCTGTTTAACTTCCTAACTCTTCTGATCTAAGTGTTAAATTGTAAATATAACTGATTGTTAAAGTAAAATCTAAGAGTTTACTCTACATTCTTGTTGAAGCAAGGCTTCAGGCCATTCTCAGTCTTTTATGTTTCCACCTTTTTTATTACTCTGTCTTCTGTTAACTAGATAGGACCCTCAAAGTCGCCAAAACAAGGCCACATAAGTAAATGTCAGGTTAAAAACATAAAAAAGGCGACCTTTTTGCTGAGAATCCTCGCAGTCTGCACTATTGTAGAATTGAATCCTTGTCCCCTTGCAGCTTACAGCTATCATTAGTTTTGGTAAGGCTGGATGCGAATAGAAACCAACCTGTTTTATCATAAACCCTTAAATAAGCACGTGAACCATTTCCACAATAAGTATTGTGCTGTTATTTATTTTAGCTTATATTAGATGCGGATAAAAGTTATAGCGTATTTTCTAATCCACGAGCTTTTGGTGGCTAATGCATGGTAGCCCTGCATGTCCTAAATGCTAGGAATAGCTAGGAGGTAAAGTGAAATTATCAGTGATAAAAAGGAAACAGTGCAAATATTACCTCCTTCGAACTCTGGACAATTTGATGTCCTACATTCTACCTAGGCTACATATGTAACGCCACAAATTAAAGCCCCTCTAGCCATTTTGTTTCAATGGGGCATATCGCTTTCTCCCTCACCATAGCAACAGCGCTAGGTTTCCATTGAATCCAAAATTAATTCTTTATTAAAAGTTTCATATTTTCCCTCACGAAACTTGATCTCGGTTGGCCATGTGCGCTGTAAAATTTTCCACCTTAAACCATTACCTTCACAAAAAAAGACAATCAAGCAAAGTACCATTAAAAAATCTCGCAACACAGACCCGAAACAACCGTTCCATTAACACTCGTCCTTTTCCATAACTCACTGGATGTAACTCTACCAGGTGTTCAAACTCTGGAGAAAAGAAAAAGAAGTCAATGAGCGTAGTATTTGGATGTGTGCCAAATCAGACGGAATAGAAATAAAATAACCATTTTATTTAGAACGTGATTCTATGAAAATCGGTTGATTCATGCAATGTAACTTTAAATATTGTACTTACTGTATTTCTTGAAATAAGTTTTGGGAGATTCAATTACCTTGTATCAGCATTAAAATTAATAAAAGCGTCTTGCTATTTCATTTGTTATTTAGTACCGCAGACAACTCAGTTATTCCTACATGCATATCTTTTTGTACTCTCACGAACTATTTTCTTTTTCTCTAACCAGCAATCTTATTTTAACTTTTTTGTGTTAGGTTTTCCATGCTCTGCGCAAATTTTCCGAGCAAGTCAATCACCAAATTAAAACCCTGCCAAGCATTCCACTAACAATTTTACTAATTCCATCTTATTATACACGACCGAAATATTCGAGCTAAAGTGGATGCTGAAATTCCCATCATTTCTCTTTATAATCTGACTCCCCGAAACTCCTGTCTCATATTCGAGTGGAAAAAATATGAATTTACCAAGATTACACAACTTTTCCCATCTGTGCCAGCCAGGTGGTTCTCAGCAGACATTCATTTAAAAAACGACACGTTCTCTGAATGCAGCACAAAGACGCTTTACAGAACACCATTACATTCTACGAACTTCCTAAAGTTCAACCTAAAACACACCATTACGTTTATGAACAACGTAAAATTGTTTACTTACGAACCTCATGTTCTATGAACCCCCTAGATTTTGTTCACCCAAGAACCCATATGCTCTTCAAGCTACTAGTTACCTCCATTTAAAAGCCCGTTCTTTGAACAATCTATTAAGTTCTCTCACCTAAGAAGTCATTACGCTCTTCAAGCTACTAGTTACATTTATTTAATAGCCTGTTCTTCAAACAATCCATTAAGTACATTCGCCCAAGAACCCTTTATGCTCTTCAAGCTATTAGTTACCCTCATTTAAGAGCCGGTTCTTCAAAAAATCTATTACTAATGTTCGCCTAAGAACCCATCAATCTTCAAGTTACTAAACACATTCATTTAAAAGCATGTTCTTTGAACAAATTATTGATTACGTTCATTGTAGAATCCCCTCTCTCATGTTCTATGGAACTACATAGAAGTCTTATGGGACACTACATTCCTTAGGGTACTATGTCTTTCTCCCTGTAACAAAACCTCCTCCTACAAATAGGCTCCTCTTGTTGACGAAATCAAAGTCTTGGCCGAGGCTAGAAGAACCCTGGGGTTGAAGGGCCAAGAACTGCAAGAATGGGCCACAGCCCAGAGAGAGAAAGCCAAACAAGAAAAAGAAGCAAAGGAAGCAGCTAAGGATGAACAAGAAAGGCAGGAGTGATTAGCAGGGAAGAAAGCAAAAAGTCAAACTAGCTAAGGATGAAAGAGAAAAGCAGGAGAGACTAGCTAAGGAGGAAAGAGAAAGGAAGGAGAGGCTAGCCAAGGAAAAACAAGCAGAGAAAGATAAGCAAAGAGCTCACAAGCTACAGATGACCCAACCAGGTGCCACCAATTCCACTCCAGCCACAACCCAGTCATCGCTCACCCAAGCCATGACCTTTACACCAACATGGTCCTCAAAAATTATAAACTCGCTCAATCAGAGCTTTTCTTGCTCCTGGGAAAGCATCTGGGCAACAAGGGTACAACACTGTTCCATATCCTCACCCTGGAGGACAAGGGAAAACTTGAAGAGGTCTGTAAGGCCGTAAACAAGCCCTATAAAATAACCCCTGAATGCTGGAGGCAACGTTGGTGAGGCCAGCCAAAGGAGGTAGATCAAATATCGTCTGAGTGGGCATACTTCTTGGGTGTTACTTGGAATCCACAGGCACCGCCACCACTGCAGCAATAATCGAGTGCTTCAAAACTGAAGACTTCCTGTTCTACGCTGCCTCTGTGTTCATCACCTACGTCTGTTAATAGGCTCCAAGGACGCTGACTGAGTGCTGTCATTTACCGGAAGGCTGGGATACTCACCACCAGCCTGCTAACTTTTTTGCCCTTACGATATGGCCTCATTCCTGTACCTCCACCCAAGAATGGACATTATGCAAAGAATCACGTGTGTGGCCATTCTAACAAGATAGGGCACGCCCATGGAACAGTGGGTGTTGCGCCAAATGGGACAACAATTAACACCAAGCCAGGCCCTTGGGTAAGTAATAATAAGCCTTCTCCTTCCAATGGAAAAGTGCCCAAGATAGACTACAGAAGAAACAGAATACTGTGTACAATACTGTTTGAATTTGTCGGGCTATTCTTAACTACTTTATTTCTCAAAATATTATTATATTCAAATACTTAGTTAATATCAATAATTTTTAAAATGGGTACAGCAGGAATGAAATTTGGATGAAATGGTGCAAAGAAAATATTCTTTAATTCTTTGTTAACGATGGTTGCATTGTAATATTGTTTGTTTTGCTTTATTTTTACAGTTCCAAAAATACGAAGGTTAACGTGATGAAAATCCTATTTTATCAATAATTTAAAAATCATCTTTAAAAAATTCAGAGGTAAAAATATAAAATCTTTAAGATACATACTGGAAAATGTTGACACATTTATTTGTACAGCATGGTTAGAGTAAAAATGGAAATATGACACATTATTCGTGGGTTTCCAATAAAACAAAAATTGGTGTTATTTTTAATAACTAAGACATATAAAAATGGCATAAAATTATTTTCTTCATATTCTATTGTGAATTTTATGGCTGGTACAACATTATTCATTGTATGTAAAAAATCATGAATATTTACATTTTCTTTTACAATACAAAAACAATCATCTACATATCTAACTCGAAACAGCTTAGAGAATAAGTCTAGACTCAAAAGAACGCCATGTAAATATTAGACAAAAGTGGTGAAGAGGGTTAATGGTGGTCATACCAAATATCTGTTCATAAAATTTATCATTGAAAGTGAATTTACAATCCTTATACAAAGGGATACCAAATTGATAATGACATTCGTAGGTAATTGTAAATTAGTCCAAATGTTGTGATAAATATTGAAGTAAGTCATCAATCGGAGCTTTAGTAGACAAAGATGTTCCATCAAAACTGGTTAATATGGGAGAGTCTAGCGCAGAAATCAACAGTTTTGTAAATGGGAAATTGAAATAGTACCCAGGATAGGTGATAGTAATTTAACTAGATATTCTCAAACACGTGTTCCCCTCGTGCTACATTGGATATATATATATATATATATATATATATATATATATATATATATATATATATATATATATATATATATATATATATATATATATATATATATATATATATATATATATATATATATATATATAGTATATATATGTATATATAGATAATATATATATATATATATATATATATATATTATATATATATATATATATATATATATATATATATATATATATATATATATATATAATAGATTTACCTGTACTTGGGGCGAACGCAGGTACATTATAAATCCAGGAACGTCAGTGGAAGCGATACCACCCAGCTACCGCAAGAGGCTTAAAGGTTTATGGCGTCTCTCACCTCAAATACTTTCTCGCGCTGAAGTATTCGTTGGTTTGGAGACAACATCAACCTGCCTCGACTCCGGTAGCTAAGTAGCGCTTTTGACAGCACGTAGCATTTACATAAGTCATATCACATTACCGTGATTCATATACATATATCGAGCTACAATGTCCTTTAATATCTAATTCGCTCTACCTCGGAATTAATATATTTTCATATATGCTTAACCGAAGTCGAGTCGGGTTGATGTTGTCTCCAACCAACGAATACTTCAGCGCGAGAAAGTATTTGAGGTGAGAGACGCCATAAACCTTTAAGCCTCTCTCGGTAGCTGGGTGTATCGCTTCCACTGACGTTCCTGGATTTATAATGTACCTGCGTTCGCCCCAAGTACAGGTAAATCTATTATCGAGAAAAAAAATTCCCCTTCGGTTAAGCATATATGAAAATATATTAATTCCGAGGTAGAGCGAATTAGATATTAAAGGACATTGTAGCTCGATATATGTATATGAATCACGGTAATGTGATATGACTTATGTAAAATGCTACGTGCTGTCAAAAGCGCTACCACTTAGCTACTCGAAGTCGAGGCGGGTTGATGTTGCTCCAAACCAACGAATACTTCCAGCGCGAGAAAGTATTTGGAGAGGTGAGAGCGCCATAAACCTTTAAGCCTCTCGTGGGTAGCTGGGTGGGTATCGCTCCACTGACCGTTCCTGGATTTTATAATGTACTGCGTTCGCGGCCCAAGTACAGGTAAATCTATTACGAGAAAAAAAAATTCCCCCTTCGTTAAGCATATATGAAAAATATATTAATTCCGAGGTAGAGCGAATTAGATATTAAAAGGACATTGTAGCTCAATATATGTATATGAATCACGGTAATGTGATATGACTTATGTAAATGCTACGTGCTGTCAAAAGCGGGCTACTTAGCTACCGGAGTCGAAACGGGTCAGGGTTTTTGATGTTGTCTCCAAACAACCAAACGAAATACTTTCAGCGCGAGAAAGTATTTGAGGTGAGAGACGACATAAACCTTTAAGCCTCTCGCGGTAGCTGGGTGGTATCGCTTCCACTGACGTTCCTGGATTTATAATGTACCTGCGTTCGCGCCCAAGTACAGGTAAATCTATTATCGAGAAAAAAAAATTCCCCTTCGGTTAATATATTATTTCCGAGGTAGAGCGAATTAGATATTAAAGGACATTGTAGCCCGATATATATATATATATATATATATATATATATATATATATATATATATATAATATATATATATATATATATTATATATATATATATATATATATAGATATATATATATATATATATATATATATATATATATATATATATATATATATATATATATATATATATATATATATATATATATATATATAATATATATATATATATATATATATATATATATATATATATATATATATATATCCAATGTAGCACGAGGGAACACGTGCTTGAGAATATTTTGTTAAATTACTATCACCTATCCTGGGTACTATTTCAATTTCCCATTTACAAAACTGTTGATTTCTGCGCTAGACTCTCCCATATTAACCAGTTTTGATGGAACATCTTTGTCTACTAAAGCTCCGATTGATGACTTACTTCAATATTTATCACAACATTTGGACTAATTTACAATTACCTACGAATGTCATTATCAATTTGGTATCCCTTTGTATAAGGATTGTAAATTCACTTTCAATGATAAATTTTATGAACAGATATTTGGTATGACCACCATTAACCTTCTTCACCACTTTTGTCTAATATTTACATGGCGTTCTTTGAGTCTAGACTTATTCTCTAAGCTGTTTTGAGTTAGATATGTAGATGATTGTTTTTGTATTGTAAAAGAAAATGTAAATATTCATGATTTTTTTACATACAATGAATAATGTTGTACCAGCCATAAAATTCACAATAGAATATGAAGAAAATAATTTTATGCCATATATATATATATATATATATATATATATATATATATATATATATATATATATATATATATATATATATATATATATATATATATATATATATATATATATATATATATATATATATATATATACAATGTTATGTATATATAATTTGATAAAATATTGTTTTGCATAAGGGTCCTGCCGTTTGGGATCCAAAAAGTAATCATTACGAGTATAATCTTAAATTAATAGATTGATTGGCTGAAGGGTCAGATTAGTGACCATAAGGTCACTAATCTGACCTTATGCTTCTCTCTATCTATATCTCTCTGTCTGTCTCAACATCCTAGTCCCGATAGTTCTCTTATGATGGTGTCTGCTTTATTGTTGGTGGTTGTTCTGCTTTAGGAAAGAACCGATTTTATTTACTTGGCCTCGTGTTGAGAGCATTCACATCTTTTCGGTTATTAAGGAGAGAATCGTTGTCAGTAATGAAAGCCGATACAAATCAGGAAAACATCACATGATTAAATTTTCTAGAAGGAAGGTAAGCTGCACGACAATAAAAATAATGAAATTTTAACAAGCCCAAAAACACCAACAGATGAGTAAAGAATATAATAAAAAAAGAATGTATTTTGTATTCATTCAAACAAAACAAGTGCCAAATGAAGATATAAAATGACGAATAAAAATCAAATATAGAGACAAAAATCATGACGTAATAAATCAAGTCTTTCTCTTTGCAGGAACATCTTCTTTATAAAAATGTTTCACATAAAATGCAGATAGTCACAAATTACTACCTCTGCATAAAATGATTGAATGATTATGTCTGTTAAAAATTGGTGTCACAACATCTCGGTTATTGACACCGAAAAAAATTTAGATAAAAAGTAGAATTAAATCTAAAAATAATTTAATATAAGAAATCTAAAAATATATTTATATGAATAAATTTGTTCAAATATATTAACTCTTACGTAGATATTCTATTATATAATCTAGATTTTGTTGAAGAGGCCAGCCTCCCTCATAAAGATATGTAACTGCTCTATATTACAACCCTTTCCTAGAATTGTAGATAGGATAAAATTACCTCCTCTGTCACATCCCCAAGACAGGAACCTATGTCTCAAATTCCCAAGTCTGGGATATTCAACCAGCAAATGTCTCACAGTTAAGGGTACAGTACAGTTCTCGCAAAACGGAGGATTTTCAAGAGACATCAAGAACCCATGGGTGAGTCTTGTATGTCCAATCCTCAATCTGCACAACATCGTTTCTTGTCTCCTTGGCATATACGGATATGACCAAAGAGACACTGATGATGTGATACTAAACATTTTTTGATTAGTTAAAATATCTTCCCACTGGGACTGCCAACATTTTTTTATTCTTTGAACTACTAGAGGATACAAATCCCCATATAGTAGTAGGCATCTTGTGGGTTCTAGGGAGCTGACCGCAGACTTTGCAAGTTGGTCAGCTTTCTAATTCCCAGCCAACCCAACATGGGAAGGAACCCAACAGAACTTTATTTCTTTCCCTCTTCTTTTTAGTAAAAGCAGCCATTCCAATATATCTAAAATCAGAGGGTTTAAACGGTTAAAAGACTCCAGCGACTGAAGAACACTTCTTGAGTCACAATTTATAATAAAATTATTTTCATTCAGAATTAAAACTTCCTTTAAAGCCTTTAAAATTCCATACAATTCTGCTGTAAAAATCGATGCAACAGATGATAACTCGCCGCTTCTCTCTACATCAGGGAAGGCTACTCCAAAGCCGACGCCAGCATCCGACTTTGAGCCATCCGTGAAAACTGCAGTGGAGTTATCATGTTGCAAAGATTGTTCTAAAAATATTGACCGCATGGCCTCACTGGACAATTCTGTCTTGGTAAAATTAAGATATCTGCAGAATTTTACCTTCAGGAAGTTCCAGGGGGACTAACTGAATATTTTGCTAGTAAAATCTCGACCCTTGGCATGTTTAATTCACGGACAATGGTATTGACTCTAAAAGCGAATGGGTGAGGTTGCTTGGGATGATTTTCATAACTCTGCCAATGCCTTTCCTTTCTCATACAAATACTGGTTAAAGACTTAGGTAACCTCTGGAATTTATACCAGCTCCGAACCAGCAGTATAAAAGCAGTCAGGATAACAAAGATACAAGACCAGTTTTATTAAGAATTTGGAGATCTCTCGGACGTTGGAAATGTCTTAATAGAGTAATTTGACGCCGGGATCTTTAGATCTTGATAACCAATCATACAGTTCATTAAAGCGTCGTAATTCGGTCGGTGCTAACACTTAGGTTATACGGAAAGAGATGGATACAGAGATGTAAATTTGACCATCATGGGAATAGCATGATTTTCAGTTGTCAATGGAAACTCCAGAGAGAGAGAGAAAGATAATACAGCCATTTGAAGATAGTGAACATGAGGAGAACATCAATGCAATTCCTAATCCATGTACTTCTCATTACATAATTACTTATCGTTGCTTTTGACAGTAAGACCAATGAAGCAAAAGAAGTCTAATTTATTCTTACGAGTAGCTTGATTTAGAATTTATTCCATTTTGAGAAGACGACAATCACAATATTCTTTTAAATAGAATTAATTTATATACAAAAGAAAACGTAAAAGCTATCAAGGTTCCTTTTCGCGGAATTCTTAGTGCAGCAAGTGATCAAGCGTTAGTTTAATATTTTTGTAATTGTGTGAATTACTGGACAGGTTGGTGAATGACCTCAACGTTAATATTCAGTTGCGGGAGAAACTAGCACACAGGGCTTTATTTCAATTCCATAGTAAGTACCTGGTAATAGGATTTTTTTTTATCAAATGGGGGACTTTTTGCATCATTAGTTTAATATATTCTTCAACGATTATTGTAAAACTATTGGTATGGATTTCTTTTGTGTGAAGTCTTTATCTCACTTGCTTATACTCTTATACATTCTCACATGTACACTAACGCACACCCATACCCACACACACACACACACACACACACACACACACACACACGCACACACACATATGTATATATATATATATATATATATATATATATATATATATATATATATATATATATGTATATATATATATATATATATATATATATATATATATATATATATATATATATACTATATATATATTTATATATATATACATATATATATAGATATATATATATATATATATATATATATATATATATATATATATATATATATATATATATATATATATAATATATATATATATATATATATATATATATATATATATATATATATATATATATATTAGATTATATAGATTATATATAATCTATTATATATATATATATATATATATAATATATATATATATATATATATATATAGATATATATATCTATATATCATATATATATATATATATATATATATATATATATATATATATATACATATATCACTTGCTTATACTTTTATACATACTCACATGTACACTCACGCATACCCACCCACGCACACACACAAGGGAAAAGGGCGCCAAGGTTTCCAGAAACCTTACGAGAGTCAATAGCCTCTCCGCACTAGTGCCTGGCACGTGCCACCCACTTATAGAGAATTCTGACCCTCTTCATCCAGAGGAGAGAGCCAGATTCTGCTACTTTTACTTCCTATCCTTTTGTACCTTTCTATTTTGTATTATCTATATCTTCTCTTCCATAGTTTCCTTTCCTCTTCATCATCACCTTTAGGCATATATTTTCATTGTATGCTCGCTTAGGCAGAGCCCCATCCACCAGCTATTCTCGCCTTTTAAATTAGTACTTCGTTATGAACTACTATCATAAAAGTGCCATAGCATTCCATGCAACTAGGAAGAATTTTAGCCAGCAAAATTTGCTACATCTTTTGATATATTTCAAAGGCCTGCCTCATTTATACAGTGCTTGATTTTGTCTTTGATTTAATGTTCCTTCCTAGTCTCTATATTTTGTGAAATTGTCAGTATCTCTGGTGAGACTTACATTTTCTGTAATTTTATTTTCTCTCTACGAAGAATTACTTTATTAATTCTATCCATAACAATTTACACTAATGTTCCCTATAATGCAATTAACAATGTTAGGCTTCGTCTTCATGGCTCGAGACAAAGTTACTTAATAACATCATAGGGCTATCAACACCCCTACGAACGCGTCATATTGCCTCATCAGGGCCAACTAATAGCATATGTTGCCTTAAACAATAAGCTGACAGTATTATACATGACAGAATTAAGTATACTATTAACACTATAGGTTAAGTTGATTTATATAATCATTGTTTTCTGTTCATTTCAACAGTGTGATGTTATGTTTAAGAGTAAGAAAATTTAACTTTCTTTCTCTTTTTTGTGCTATATCAAATTGTTAGTTATTAATCTCTATAGCCACATCATACTTTATTCATTACTTTTCAAGAATTAGATTATTTTAAATTTTCTGCCTGTCAAGTAAATATTCAACTATATTCACAGAGTTAAACAATATTATAAGTTCATTCAAGGGAGTATGGAAGGCTCATTTGTTCTTTATTCTGGCTTCTCCTGTCCATTCCAACCCGTCTAGGGTTGAAATGTCCTCTAGAATGGGGAGGTATTCAGGATTTTAAGCCAGAACCAAGGAAAAGTAATATCCCTGTATAAATAATTGTGATGCTAGTAATGATATTAAACATTTCCCTAGTTAATAGTATTCTTTCCTATATAAGCTCTGAGTCATTTTATGCCCCCTTGAGTGAGCTTTAATATGTAATGTTAAGAACAAGTAGTAACGTTTCCCACGTGTCCCTCGCCTTAGTACTGATGCTTGAATGCAATCTCTTTGCAGACAAGTGCCATGCCTGATTGTGGGATATACATTGGGAACCTTTGAAATAACGCTTGCATTTAAATAACCCGCTTTGCGCAAATCATATCTCGGGGTTATATATCAGCCACATGTTTCTGGTTGACCTGCAATCAACCACCATCATTAATTTCTGTACCTAAACATAATTTAAATGTAAATATAGTTTTTTAAAACTAAAGCCCAGAGTTTGTGTAAAATCCTTCTTTCAGTAATATCAGCCTTCTGTTGTAGATTTTTGGTTGTTATAAACATTGTCCCGCCTCACAAGGCTATTTTAGGGGTTCCATAAGGTCACATCCCCACACTGTATACTGAGGGATGAGCAGTTTATAACAATTCATATTTGTGGACACCTAATCGAACAATACCTGTAAGAACTCATTAACCACACAACATCTGAGTTTTTCTTGAATAAAATGGCAACCTATGAGTATGTCGTATGACTGATAATATGCTTGTCTTAGTGCATAAGCTCATTTCAGTTATCTAGTACTCCCAGTGGCACGGTTCATCTTAAAAGGCAATACTCCCCGTACAAGCTGTAAAACATATACCTGTCATATGGTAAAGTAAATTTTCCATTATTATTCTACTGAAAAGTCAAGTGAAATTCTTGTACTACAAAGTACACTCGTATATGGATCTCCAACAGATGAGACAACACTATATTCAAATCAGACTTAAAAATACAGTAATTACAAGACCATCATCCTAAGAAATTGTGTAATGGAGAGATGGGGAAAAAAATATAAGTGGTGGTATTTGTTACGCTACAAGACTGACTGAAGTCATAACCTTTTCTCCCTAATACTTGATCATGGCAGAGCCTATGTTGTATATTTAAGGACTGCCCTTACTCACTCAGCGTCAAACGACCTCGCCATCAACGAAACATAGGTTCTTGAGTATAATTGGGAACGTGGATGCTTATGCAATAACCCGAGAACATTTCGTTACTACCCGTTTTCCTGCTTAAGTCGGGAACATTTTGAAGTGCCAAAAACAGATATTTAAAATAATAAAAAATCGCCCCTCCCACTATTTTTGTATTTAGTACAGTTGTTGAGTATAGTAAAGCAAACCTAATCGCTGCTTTTACTTTTTTATTTTTGTATGAAATCCGAAAGTTTTTTTCTTTATTTTTTGTTTTATTCTAAAGTAGATATCCTTACAGATAGGCAGCAGCAAGCTGATCTTGATGGCATCTTCAGCGAACTTAGAACTATTGTATCTGTAGTTCCACTGTTTGTAAGCTGTTATTTTAATGTGTTAAAATTACATGATTGTTGGCCTGGAAAACAAGATAGTTAAATATGCCATTATAACATTTGTGGATGTAGTAAAGTCTCCACTTACGAGAAATGGCGCTGCCCTATATGTCCATCATGGCATGGAGCGATTATTGAAGGATTTAGTCGGTGGGGTACGAGGCTGAACTTCAGTAAAAACGAAAACACTATTGATTAGTAGATCTCTAACTGATGTTCCATCCCATCCTATCCTGCAGGTGGACGTGACTGACACCCTGCTGAACGAGTCTAAAGCTTTAACTATTCTTGGTCCTACTGTTGACTCACATCTTGCTTTTGAGAAACATCTAACGAAAATGCCAACAAATGCCGCATGAAAGTTAGGTATCGTAGGTAAGACCTCATTCATGTATTTATAACAGTAATAAAATCAGTGCATCCTAATTTAGGTCATTTGGCCTTCTTTCACTAGAATACTCATCTCCTGGGTGGATGTCTGCTTCTGCCAGAGATTTGTCTCTTTTAGATAGAGTAGTTCGAACCAGTTTCCACTCATTATCATTTTGACCTGTACCTGCTTTGGTTGATCGCTTGTTTGTCAATTCTTATATTTTAACAGATACTTCACATCTTGCTCTGCTCAGAACAACCAGATTTGCTGAAGAGCAGCAATAATATGCAGGGAATGTGCCTCGCTGCCGACCCTCTCAGTTCCTGATATTCCTCACATTGTTAGACTGTCGAACAGTCTCCCTGAAGATGGCATATAATTGGTACTTCAAAAGTTCAAGTGAAGATGCAATACATTAAGACCCTGAAACAATTCTCATTGCACCTTAATAATCTACTTGCATTTGTTCTTTCTGCATTTCCTATTACCTTCTGTTATTTCTTTCAAATGAACACCATATTCTCTGGAAGCTTGAATTTCAAGTCAGTGGCCCCCTTATGAATAGGGTTCATGTTCTTAATAAAAATAATGATATGAAGTATGTGAACTGAGTTGTCTCTCCCTGATGATAAAATCTAGTAAACCATTTATTTCTTCACTGTCAAAACATGCGCAAAATCTATTCATCTTTCTAGTCATCTATTTTTCTAGAAACTTTACGTATTACCTGGTGAAAGATAAACCTCTCTCTCTCTCTCTCTCGCTCTCTCTCATGCATCCGTGACTTTTATAGTGCAAATTCGCTCCAAAATTCTAAATTTTTCAACTTTATACATGTACAACAAACAACGAACTGTTGCAGTTAATCCTCTTGTGCTTTCCCCATGTTTAGTCTAACAGCCTCTTCAAACTAGTCGTTCCGCCATTCTCGAATCTATCAGTTAATTTTTGGTTGATATATATCATATATACATATATATATATATATATATATATATATATATATATATATATATATATATATATATATATATATATATATATATATATATATATATATATATATATCGTTCCGCCATTCTCGAATCTATCAGTTAATTTCTGGTTGATATATACATATATACATATATAAATATATATTATATATATATATTATATATATTATATATATATATATATATATATATATATATATATATATATATATATTATATATATATATATATATATATATGTACAGTCGGCACATATAAGTAAACACATTTCAGCCACAAGGGCTGGATGTGATCTGGTAACACTGGGAACTGTGCCTCCAGACGCACGATGAAACCCGCCCCTCCACCGTGGCCACCGCCCTTCACACGTCTTCCCCAAACATTTTTCCTCCAACCTTCACTCCCACCCTTTCAAGCACACGTTTATAACTTCTGCTCCCTCTCTCTAATTTCTCCTTTAAGGAAAATAATATAACTGAATCAATTCTGTAGGTTTATTTTCTCATCATGTGGAGGCGAGAAAACCCGCCTGTTCAACTTTTGTCGTAATAATATCATTACTTTCTGATACAGACAGAAGAATTAACTCGGTTTTTGTGGCGCTCTCTTGTAATAATGGGATTTAGCTATCTACCAATAAAACCTTTGTCTATCAAATAACAGCATACCTACTACTCTTTAATTATAATTGTATTATCAACAGCCACATTCCAAATTCTTATTATTACAAAGACAACTAGCATCAGATCGTGTAGGACCTTACGTAACTCAAATTAAGCATGAAGAAGTAAAGAGGGCATAAGCTGAGGAGAGAAAGACCTCCATAGGCCTAGAAGACAATGAAGGAGGCAGACGGAAAGGAGACAGTGTAATAGATCTGAGAGTGTGGCTGGTGTCACAAGGGGCACCATTACCCTCTTAAGTATAATGGGGGCATAGGTCTTGACTTGTCATAGGGGTTATTGTGGGAGTCGGTTCTTCCTTATGGTTGGACGTTTGTTTGGTCACAACCGACTATAATTGGATCACATCCGACATTGGGTCAAATTCTCGTATTTTTGTGCATGATTTTAACTGCTCGGCATACGTCTACATTTATCGATGGCAAGCATGTGCGTTTTTGTTTGTTTGTGTTCGTCCTGCAGGTGAGAATTCCCACGTTAAGAATGTATCAAGTAATAATAAAATTATATCCTATATTAATATATATATATATATAATATATATCATATATATATATATATATATATATATATATATATATATATATATATATATATATATATGTATATATATATATATATAATCATTTGACGTCCAAACCTGATATTAGTAACATTTCAACGTATACGTAATTAAGGGACAAATATTACAGCACCCTATAATTAAGGATACACAATAGATTGAAAAATAACCATTTAATATGAAATATGTTATATAATAAGATACGACCAAATACAAACTATTGCTTAGTCTCAATGAAAGCACATTACACTTCAAACAACAACAATATCTTAGTTTTATTAAGACTTTCTGAACAAATTCATCCCGCTACCAAAAATGTTTCCTCCCTTCTGTTACAGTATCAGTATTTAGTCCATCCACCATCACTGGCGCCTTCATTTTGCCCGGCAGTATGTCAACGAAGACTTAGGTTTCTGGGCAAGAGTTGTTTTTTTCTGATGAGAAAACATTTGCGTCAACCTCGCACGGACAGTTGCACTGTTGGCGACGCAATAATACAAGATACTCCAGTGAGCACATCTACGAACAAGCCCGAAGCGGCCACGTTACACAGAACTTGTTACAAAATGTCAAAATATATGAGTTGTTGCGAGTCAGAAGAGAACATCTGAGCTCCGTGAGAACGAATCAATTGTATGGTTGTTGGTTCTTGAGGTATTCGCCATCTTCTGGCATCAAAGTTCAAGGGTGATTTTTCCTTGTTTTAAGAAACTACTCACGGCTTTTGTTTCCTTTTTGACTCGCAACGACTCAGCACTGAGTGTTATAACTACAGAATATCTACCATTCATTTGGTATTAATTTAGTAGGCAATGGTAATTATTATTATTATTATTTTTTTTTTTTTTTTTTTTTTTTTTGCTCTATCACAGTCCTCCAATTCGACTGGGTGGTATTTATAGTGTGGGGTTCCGGGTTGCATCCTGCTCCTTAGGAGTCCATCACTTTTCTTACTATGTGTGCCGTTTCTAGGATCACACTCTTCTGCATGAGACCTGGAGCTACTTCAGCCTCTAGTTTTTCTAGATTCCTTTTCAGGGATCTTGGGATCGTGCCTAGTGCTCCTATGATTATGGGTACGATTTCCACTGGCATATCCCATATCCTTCTTATTTCTATTTTCAGATCTTGATACTTATCCATTTTTTCCCTCTCTTTCTCTTCAACTCTGGTGTCCCATGGTATTGCGACATCAATGAGTGATACTTTCTTCTTGACTTTGTCAGTCAAGTCAGTCTGGCCTATTTGCACGTATCACCCTATCCGTTCTGATACCATAGTCCCAGAGGATCTTTGCCTGATCGTTTTCTATCACTCCCTCAGGTTGGTGCTCGTACCACTTATTACTGCAAGGTAGCTGATGTTTCTTGCACAGGCTCCAGTGGAGGGCTTTTGCCACTGAATCATGCCTCTTTTTGTACTGGTTCTGTGCAAGTGCCGGGCATTCACTTGCTATGTGGTTTATGGTTTCATTTTTCGTATTGCACTTCCTACATATGGGAGAGATGTTATTTCCGTCTATCGTACTTTGAACATATCTGGTTCTTAGGGCCTGATCTTGTGCCGCTGTTATCATTCCTTCAGTTTCCTTCTTTAGCTCTCCCCTCTGTAGCCATTGCCAATTGTCATCGCTGCTGTTCTAGCTGTCTCATGTATTGTCCGTGCATTGGTTTGTTGTGCCAGTCCTGTGTTCTTTCTGTCTTTCTCCTGTCTCTGTATATTTCTGGGTCTTCGTCTACTTTTATTAGTCCTTCTTCCCAGCACTCTTTAGCCACTCGTCTTCACTGGTTTTCAGATATTGCCCCAGTGCTCTGTTTTCAATGTTGACGCAGTCCTCTATACTTAGTAGTCCTCTCCCTCCTTCCTTTCGTGTTATGTATAGTCTGTCCGTATTTGCTCTTGGGTGTAGTGCTTTGTGTATTGTCATTTGTTTCATTTGGTTGGTTTTTTCTGATCTATGCTGCGGAGTTCTGCCTTCGTCCATTCCACTATTCCTGCGCTGTATCTGATTACTGGCACTGCCCATGTGTTTATGGCTTTTATCATATTTCCGGCGTTGAGTTTTGACTTGAGTATCGCCTTGAGTCTCTGCATATATTCTTTCCTGATCGTGTCCTTCATCTCTTGGTGTTTTATATCTCCTCCTTCCATTATTCCCAGGTATTTGTATCCTGTCTCATCTATGTGTTTGATGTTGCTCCCATCTGGTAGCTTTATCCCTTCAGTTCTCGTTACTTTGCCTTTTTGTATGTTGACTAAGGCGCATTTTTCTATTCCAAACTCCATTCTGATGTCCCCAGATACAATCCTTACAGTCTGGATTAGGGTATCTATTTCCTTGATGCTCTTACCATACAGCTTGATGTCGTCCATGAACATCAGATGGTTGATTTTGTTGCCTCTTTTCTTGAGTTGGTACCCGGCATCCATCTTCTGTAGTAATTATTATTATTATTATTATTATTATTATTATTATTATTATTATTATTATTATTATTATTATTATTATTATTATTATTATATATGAAGTAATTAAAGTCCACACTATATAAAATGTGTATTAAAAATACATAAAAGACTGGAGCTTTCGTCTACTTGATCAGTAGACCTCATCAGCCGTACTGATTTTTCCTTTTCAAAAAATATACAAAAAAGTTACGAAGGACAAGGCAGGACTCTGGAACCGTCTCCCAAGGGAGATAACAACCAAAACAAAACTATCTCAATCATGTTATTCCCTCGTTCAAATGTCTGGCCAAAAGACGAGCCGATCGTCGTGGTTGAACTACCTCTTCTGGAGACAGTTCCAGAGTCCTGCCTGTCCTTCGTAAATTTTTTGTATATTTATTGAAAAGGAAATATCAGTACGGCTGATGAGGTCTACTAATCAAGTAGACGAAAGCTCCTGTCTTTTATGTATTTTTAATATACATTTCTCATAAGTGTGGACTTTTATTACTTCAAGATATTCCATTCATGTTATGGTGAATTTATTTATATATATATATATATATATATATATATATATATATATATATATATATATATATATATATATATATATATATATATATATAGTATATATATATATATATATATATATATATATATATATATATATATATATATATATATATATATATATATATGATATGCAAGATCATATGAGGTGTCATTTTGTCGGAAGGGTGAGCTGGGCATAATCTTTAACGTAAGGTTCCGTCTCCCAGTTCAAATCTCTCCTTCCTCCTGGTTTGAAAAGCTAAGCGAACTTCCACCTTCTTCCTCTCCACGATAGACTTCAACTTCACGTGGCTTATGGCTTCGAGCTCTTTGGGAGGAGTCGAAGGTGGAATATCTCTCAGCTTTTCAAACCAGGAGAAAGGAGAAATCTAAACAGGGAGAAACAGGCAGAACCTTAAATTAAAGATTATGTCCAGCTCACCCTTCACAATTTGACGCCTCTTGTAAAAAATAATTAATATATACTATATATGTGACGTTTGTTTTGCAGGACAACTGTCCCATTCACACAACCAGGATAGTTAAGCGATGGTTTGAGGAACCGCGAGACATTGACCTGCTGGACTGGTCAAGTAAGGGGTGTGATATGAATCCCTTAGAAAATTGCTGGGGGACCATCGTCAACTCCTGGATCCCAGGCCAAGAGCGATAATCAAGGCAGCTCCTCCAACACACCATGTCCGAATGGGAGATATTCAGAAAAAATCAACACATCGTCTACAATTATGTAGCCTCCGTCTCCAGTAGACTACAAGATGTCATCGCCAACGATGGTGGATGGACTAAATACTGATACATATTTTATAATAAATGGTTATTTTTCAATCTATTGTGTATCCTTAATTATAGGGATCTGTAATATTTGTCCCTTAATTACGTATACGTTAAAATGTTACTAATATCAGGTTTGGACGTCAAATGATATATATATATATATATATATATATATATATATATATATATATATATATATATATATATATATATATATATATAAGGATATAATCTCATTATTACTTGATAGATTCTTAACGTGGAATTCTCACATGCAG
>NC_087209.1:82696066-82711066 GCF_015104395.2 Macrobrachium nipponense
ATGATGCAAGGATTTTAGTATCGAGTACCTCCATGTTGTATCATATGCCTTCTGAATGTCAAAAAATAGGGCTATTGTGATCTGTTTTCGTTCAAAACCTCTACGTACATAATTTTCTAGGTGTGAAAGAGAGTCCAAGGTGGATCGCTCCGAGTGTGAGCCAAATTGAGAATTTGATAAAACATTATTACGACGAAAACACCAATTCAATCTATAATTAACCATTTTTTTCAGTAATTTACAAACACAACTGGTTAGTGAAATTGGTCTGTAATTATCTGGATTACTAGGATCTTTTCCTGCCGTAGCTATTGGTATTACTATTGCATGTTTCCATGCCTTTGGAAATAGATGTTTGGTCCAAAGATGATTATACAAATCCAATAGATAGGCCTTCGCTAAAGGGGCTAGATTTCTTATCATATCAAAATTTACATTATCTTTTCCAGGGGCTATTGAGCTACAATTTAATAATGCAAATTCCAACTCTTCTTCAGTAAATCTTTTATTGTCGTAAATATATTCCACAGTATCAAAATTCAATGGTATTGCTTCTTCTCTTCTTTTAATGGCTCGAAAGTGGGCATCTAAATTATCAATACTGCTTATGTTTTCAATATTACGGCCGATAATATTATAGATTGTCTGAGTATCATGTATTAATGAACCATTATGCATTAATGCCTTTCTTGCTGGTCTGCTGTAAGAACCGTTAATCTTCCTAAATTTCTGCCACACCTTCTGCATAGAAGTATTATCTGATATGCTTGACACGTATTTTTGCCATGAAATTATCTTGCCTTGAATTACTTCCTTCCTAAATTTAGCAGAAATCTTATTAAAATATTGTTTCAATACACTAATTTCTATGGCTATGTCAACCAATTTGTTTATTGTATTCCCTAACATTAGGGGACCAGTACTCAAATGTTTGAATCTTTTATTTAGGGTTTCTAATTTTCTTCCATTTGCAAGCTTTTCGTTTATCAGTTGGGTTAATGTGTCTGACCACCATGGGACCGAATGTTTCAACTGTCGAGTGCCAGTCAGAAGCATCGATTTATCAGCCGCTTGTGTGATAAAATTCACAAAGTCGTCGTTTGTTTTATCATGGTCCTGGGAATAATCAAAGGGAGGCACTTGCTTAGTGTAAAACTTGAACTTATCCCAGTCAGCTTTATTTGTATTATACCGTTGGATCGGAGAAGTTGGTGTATGTCTTAATATGGTAATCAAAATAGGAAAATGATCACTGTTAAACAGGTCATCTAGGACATTCCATTCAAACCTATCAACAATATTATTGGAACAGAGTGTTAAATCAATTGCTGAATAGGTGCCATGAGTTTTTGAGTAGTAAGTGCTACTCTCTGCCTCATTTAATATACAGAGGTTGTGATCATTCATCATCTGTTCAACCTTTGAACCATTTGTGTCAACATCAACACAATTGGTATCCCAGATGGGATTCTGGGAGTTAAAGACTCCTAATAATAGGAAACTCTCTTGCCTTTTGGGGAATACTTTAGGTAGATTTTGCAAATTATAGTTACAAGAGGGTTGATTGTACATATTATAAATATTAAAGGAGTTATTATCTAAATATAATCTAACTCCAGATAATTGAAATTCTGAGGTTCTAAAGGACATAGCATCATAAGTTACTCTGTCATGAATATAGATTGCATTTCCCAATGTATTAGCAGATGGAACTGAATGAGATGCTAAATTGTAATTTCCTATTGATTGAACGGTATCATTTGTATGCTGTAAGCATATTGCAATATGGATTATATTTTAATAGTCTTTGAATTTCCCCTTTATGTAAACGGGTTTTAAGACCATTGTCATTCCATTGGATTACGTATCAATTGTACATTAAGGTAGTGGAGATGGAATATCACTAGGTAGAGTATTGTTTCTGCTTATTTTGCCGGGAATGGGTTTCTGTTTAACTGCAGTAGCAGTATTTTTTAAATTAGGTTTTGCTTCTGTAGCTATGGCTCCCTGTTGGTTACTTCGATTTCAATTCGTTTCCTGAATATCTTTTGGATTGTGATTAATTTTTTCCATAAATTTTTCAAGATGAAAGGTGCTTGTTGCACGCTTCTTTAGATAGTCAACACACATACAACCAGCGTTGTGGCTTTCTAATTTACCATACTGGTTTTTATTTTTGTTCTTAGTAAAATTGTCTATTAGATTATTCATATTATGTATACTTATATTTTTAAGGTCATTGAATTCGTCTAAAAAACAATCATTACAGCCACAGAACATTTTGTGGGTTGTTTTATGCCCTGTTGGTGTTTTATGGGATATCATTAATTTACTAGTTTTGTCTAAAACTGGCGAGGGATTTATTTCTTCAAGGGGTACATTGTTAGTAACGATTCCTTCCGCTTTTTGAGAGCCGCCGTGTGCATTTGCGTGTACTTCGGATGGATGGATGGATGGATGTATGAGTTTTAGGGCAAAAGCCCAGGCACTGAGGCCAAAGAAGCCATTCAGTGCCGTAATGGAAAGTAAATAAATTACATTATAAATGAGTTAATATGTGTATGGAGAAAATGGTTTATAGATAAATTACCATATGAGAAATGAATGAATTAATGAAGAAAATTCTTGATAAATAAATATATGTATCTATGATGTGATAGATAAAATATAATTAAATGTTATTGAAAATGTTTATTGACTTTAAAAAGGAGATGAGAGCAGAAATATCTGCTTCAGCTCCCAAAATATCACAAAGGGATTTACCCCTAAAATATCTCTCTTTCGGGTTAAAATATCTGGGGCAAGCAACCATAATGTGTTCCACTGTTAGCATCTGGCCACCGCAAGCACACTCTGGGAGGCTGCCCCCTTCTAAAATAAACTGATGGGTCAAATAAGTGTGCCCAATCGTCAGTCTGCTTAAAACTATTTCTGTTCGTCTATCAGACTGGAAAGACGAAGACCATGGCAATATATTATTTCTAATGTTTCTATACTTTCTATTATTGGCAAGATGAGAAGTCCGCCTTTTTTGCCATTTGCTTAAAATATAAGACCTAAAAGGACCTTTTAGATCTGTATGAGGCACTTTACTAAAGGCTGTTTCTGATGAGACACTAGCAGCTTTTGCTTACCTATCTGCCATCTCGTTCCCGCAAATCCCCACATGTGAAGGGACCCAACAGAAAGAGTTAGATTTACGCAAGTAATACAAATGGAAGAGGATTCCTGAACTTTTTGAACTAACGGATGGAAGCTAATGAATTTTGTAATAGCTTCTAAAGTGCTTTTGGAATCCGAGTAAATGATAAAATTAGTGTCGCTACTGAAAAACTATATCCAGGGCAGAGACTATGGCTGTTAATTCTGCTGTGAATATGGATGCAAAGTCAGGTAGTTTATCTGTGTATGCTGTAGCACCAAGGATAATTGCACAACCAACACCACTATCTGACTTTGATCCATCCATATATATTTTTGTCACATTAGTATGGTCAGTTTCGTGCTCCAAGAATTTTCCCCTAATCTCTTCCTCAGGACAGTCTTTCTTGTTATATGCTTTTTTGCACACAGATGCTTCTTGAATAAGCCATGGAGGATACACAGGATGTTTTACCTCCATGACTTTCTGGGATTTAAGATGATTACCCGTAAAATCTTCATTTAGTCTAACTTGAAATGGTCTAGAGGCTCTTATACCAGAAAAGACCCGTGAGTCTGCTTCCCTCAGCACCTGGAAGGAGGGATTTTTGGGAGCACTTTTAATTCTAGCCGTGTACCTTAATCCTAGTTCTTGCCTTCTTAGATCAAGGGGAAGTTGGTTAGTATCAACATATAAGCTTTCAACAGGCGAAGTTCTAAAAGCCCCTGAGCATATTCTCAGCCCCATATTGTGTACAACGTCCAGTTCCTTCAGCCTGGTTTTACAAGCTGAAGAATAAATCTGACAGCCATAGTCTAGCTTGGATCGACACAATGAGTCATATAGTCTCAGCAGGGATTTTTTATCAGTTCCCCAACTAAAACCAGAAACAACCTTTAAAATATTCAGAGATTGTTTAACCTTAATCTTTAAGGCATTTATGTGGCTGGTCCATGTCAGTTTCTGGTCAATGGTCATTCCCAAAAATTCCACTTCATTTTCATAAGGAATGATAGATCCTTTCAAACTAACTGTGGGAAACTCTTCCACACGCTGGCACCTAGTAAATCTTACATAAACTGTATTAGAGGAGGAAAATTTAAAACCATTCTCATCAGCCCACTTTGTAATAGCATTAACAGACCTTTGCAGATGTTTACATACTGACGAAGCATCATATCCTGTGCAGTATATTGCAAGGTCATAAAGTGAGCATTTAACAGGTGATGATATTTGTTGGACTATACTGTCTATTGCCACTGAAAAAAAGTGTTACACTTAAAACGCTTCCTTGTGGAACACCCTCCTCCTGCACAAAAGGTAAGGAGAGAGTGTTGCCCACTCTAACCTTAAAAAATCTCTCTGTTAAAAATTTTAATCATTCTTCCACATATGCCCATCTTGTGCAATTGTTTTATTATGCCAATTCTCCAAGAAGTGTCATAAGCTTTCTCAAGGTCGAGAAATAAGCCGATAGTCTGACATCGTTTGGCAAATCCTAGCTGGATTTGATTGGTCAGCCTCAGCAAGGGGGTAACGGTGGAACGATTTTTCCTGAAACCAAATTGAAATGGAGATATTAGTCCTTTGGTTTCCAGATGCCAAAATATTCTGGTGTTTAACATTTTTTCCATCAGTTTACACACACAGCTGGTTAGAGCTATTGGTCTATAGCTGGTGACTTAGGATGCATTTTTATTAGGCATTTTTATGGGAGCAATTATGGATATTTTCCAGTCCTTGGGTAAAATTCCAGTTTCCCATATTTTGTTTATAATCTTGAGTAGATACTTTTTAGCATTATCTAGGAGGTGTTTAAGCATTTCATATAAAATTGAATCACCCCCTGGAGCTGTTGATTCAGTTGAAGAGAGTGCCTCCCGAAATTCTCTTAAGGAAAATCTGTGGTTGTATGGTTCAGATATTCCCAATTCAAATTTCAGAGTCATTTCAGCATTCCGAATTCTTTGAAATTCTAGGGAATAATTGTCAGGGCTGGAAACTTGAGAAAAGTGTTTCCCCAGATCATTGGCAACTTCAGTGGGCTCTGTGATCAGAGTGTTATTGACTTTTAATGAGGGTAATGGTGACGCAACAAATTTTCCACTTAGTTTCCTGATTTTGCGCCACACCACTCTCAATGGAGTTCTGGAATTGATTCCATTGATATAGTAAAGCCAACTTTCTCTTTTGGCTTTCTTATAAAAGCGCTGCTGCTTGGCTAACGCACAATTATAGATTAATTTAGACTGAGGGGAGCCACCAGTTTTGTATCGTCGGTAGCACTTCCCAGTGACTTTCCTCAGAATACCACATGTCTTATTCCACCAGGGAACTGTAGGTATATGAGGTTTACCTTTTGTCTTAGGAATCAAGCCCTCAGCACTCTTCAGAGTGGATTCAATGAAGTAGTCATAGGCATCCAGGTGAGAATGAAATTACTCAAACTCCCTATCTAGATTGACTCCTTTACTGAACTTGTCCCAGTTAGCATCCTCTAGCTTCCACTTAGGTAATATTTCAGATGGAGCATTTACAACATATTTCAGATGGATTGGGTAATGATCACTTTCATTCAAATCTTCATTAAGAGACCAGTTAAAGTCAAGGTGGATATTTGTTGAGGAAATACTAAGGTACAGTGCAGAGAGATGATTATTATGAATGCTGTGGAAGGTCATTGACCCATTATTATATAGGGCAACATCATTCGTGTCAATAAGGTCCTCGATTATTTTCCCTTTCTTGTCTAAACACACACTTCCCCAAAGGTGGTTGTGGTCATTAAAATCTCCTAATAAGAGAAAAAGGAGTGGGAAGTTGGTTAAACAAGGACTGAATATCTCCAATGTTAAAAGAGAGGTATGGTGGGAGGTATAATGAACAAACTGTTATCCTCTTGTCTAATATGACCGAGACAGTAACAGCTTGTAGAGTTGTATTTAATTGTATTGTAGAGTGCCGCAGAGATTTATTAACAATAATTGCAGCACTCCATGGGCACGATCACCAATTGGGGAAGAGTTAAAAATAGTGTTATGGTTCCCGTTGTATATTTCTTTAATATTTTGTGTTTAATTTTCTTTTTAGTCACTAGAAGGTATGACTAATGGTGTATCCTTAAATATGAATGATTTTCAGTCACTAGATGGAGTGACTAATTGTAATTTAAGTATTGTTTGTTTGTTTCATGGTCCTTGGATGACCGAATATTGTTTACTTTGACAATAAAGTTTTCTTTATCCAGTGTGCTTCCTGGATTGGTGATTAACGGTTATTGGATTATTACTTAGATATAAAAGTGTTTTGCATACGGTAAGATATAATTGTTCATCTTTATGTTTCGTTACACCAGTGGACTTATTTATTTCTCATTATTTCTTTATAATATTTATATACATACGTGTAGAATATCTATTTTAATTAAAAGTGGTTAAAAAGTGATTTAACATATTTTCCCTTTTAAATTATAAACTTTAAAATTGAACCTGGTAAAATAGCACTAACTTAAATATCACTAAGAACATTGTTATGATCTATAAAGTGCTACTTGAATTCTAAAAATATTAATATGAGTCATAACAAATGGGCGCCTGTCCGGGATATTCTACACGTTGTGTGTGTACAGCAATTTTCCTAATTGCTTCTATTCTCGAATATATGCGTATTTTTGAAATGTATTGTTCGAGCGAAGTGGTGTGAAACGTAATTTTCTTCATGGTAGTTGACTATTAACGGCTGTTCTGTATTATTGATTTTTTGCGGCCAAATTACTTTAAGGTTAAGTGAAGGGTAAAGTTTAATATTTAAATTTTGTTTTGAATAGTAAAGTTTATTGTAATTATGGAGCCCTTTGATATAAATGAATTTGTTATTCAACCCTCTGTTGGTTATTTGCGTTCGCATATGATACGTAAAGAGGACTGGTTATCTATTGCACGTAAATATGAATTTGTTCGAGATGTCAAGAAAACGTGGCGTAAATCTCAAGTCAAGCATTTTGTAATAAATAAATTTGTTGATAGTGATATATAAACTGAAGAAGCGTTTGATCTTTGTGATGAAATGAGTTCGGTGTTAGAAGTAAAGAGGTTAGAGTTGCAGTATGCCGAGAGAGAAAAAGAGAAAGATAGGAAAGAAAGGTTAGAGCATGAGGAACGAGACCGAAAAGAGAGGTCAGAACGTGAAGAACGAGACCGAAAAGAGCGGTTAGAACGGGAAGAGCGTGAATATAAGTTAAAGTTAGAACAACTTAAAATTAAACGTAAAACTGGAGGTGTTGCTCCGTTAGAAGATAGTAATACTAATGTAATTAAGTATTCAAAGATGATTCCTTCCTTCGACGAAAACTCGCCTGATGAATTTTTTGCTTTATTTGAGAAGTTGGCAGATAGTTTAGAGCTACCTAAGGAAATATGGCCAATTCTTATTCAACCTGCTTTAAAGGGTAAAGGTCGGTCTGCCTTTGTGGCTTTAACGTTAGAAGAAGGTAAAGATTATGATTTTATTAAGGAATCTATCTTGCGTGTGTACGAATTCACCCCGGAATATTACCGCTTAAAGTTCCGCAAATATCGTAAATTTGACAACCAGTCTTATCTTATGTTGAATATTCCCATAATATTGTGCGTATGCATGATAAATGGTTAAAGTCTGCTGGTGTTTCGAGCATGGATGAATATAGAGAACTAATAATCGTAGAACAATTTATAAGAGGTATACCCATTGATACGCAGAGGTATTTATTTGAGAAAGAAGTAACTACTCTTCAAAGAGCAACTGTACTTGCTGAAAATTTTAGGTTATTAAGACCTCGCAAACCAGGTAACCAATCCAGGAAGACACCAAGTAAGTCACCTCAAAACTCACCACCAACAAGTCCTTATAAATTATCTGTTAAATCTCTTGGCTCTGGTGCTAGTTCAAGTGTAACTTGTTATTCATGTGGTGAGGTCGGTCATGTGAAAGCTAGATGTCCCAAACATTCTAGGAAGAATGAAAGAAAGAGTAAAGGAGAGGAATCTAATTTCTCTTGTTGTTATATAAATGCTGAGTCAGCTGGTGGCGTTGATGGTTTCAAACCATTCTGCTTTGATGGCGTTTTGGTTGCTGGTGATGAACATAATAAGGGTGTTGTTGTAAAGTTAATGCGGGACACCGGTTCATCGCAGAGTTTAGTTGTTAGAGGGGCAGTACCTGGGTTAGAAGACTGTCTTACCAATGATAAAGTAATAGTTAGGAGCATAGGTGGTTTGACTTCTTTGCCTCGGGCTAGAGTGCATTTGGATTGTGGCATATTCAAGGGTGATATCATTGTGGGTATTGTCGAGTCTCTTCCGATTCCTTGCGTAGATGTTCTTGTTGGAAATGATGCTGCAGGTAATCGTGTGGTACCGGACCCAGTGGTATGTGATACTTCGTTGAAAGTCAGCCCTGTTCAGCAGTTGGAGGATGTGGAACGTGATTTGTTTCCATCTTGTGTAGTTGAACGTAGCAGAGGCCTGCGTGGTATTGTTTTGACTGAATCTGTTCCTAGTATTGATGACCAGTTCAATTCTGTTGAATGTGGTGCTAGGTCTGCAG
Source organism: Macrobrachium nipponense (assembly GCF_015104395.2). Taxonomy (NCBI): domain Eukaryota; kingdom Metazoa; phylum Arthropoda; class Malacostraca; order Decapoda; family Palaemonidae; genus Macrobrachium; species Macrobrachium nipponense. The sequence continues at coordinate 82,704,792 of NC_087209.1, forward strand.
TTGAGGATGACAAGGTGAGAGATGGAGTATGTTTAGATTTAGGGACAGATTTTGACTACTCTCTCTATAGTTTGTTTAATGAAAATGTTCAACCTGATATTCCTACTGTGGATAGGGAGAATAGTTTTGATACTACGAGTAGGGAAGGTTGTAATGAAAAAGTTGGAAATGTATTGACAACATCATGTAATGAAATCGATGTATATAAAATTAATGTCACAGATTTGAAACATGAGCAAATTAACGATGTCTCTTTACAGCCTTTGTTTAAGAATGCATTGACAGAGAAGGAGAGTATAGCAGAATCTACATGTTACTACTTAAAAGCTGGAGTGCTAATGAGGAAATATAGAGCAAGTACTGCAGTGGCAACTGCCTCTTGGGAAGTTAAACATCAGTTGGTGGTTCCAGCATCTCTGAAAAATGATGTGATGAGGGTGGCCCATGAAGTCTCTACTACTCATCTTGGGATTAAGAAGACAGCATACAGTATATTGCAATATTTTTATTGGCCTAGCCTTTTGCGTGATGTGAAGGTATTCTGCAATTGTTGCATAACCTGTCAAAAAGTAGGTAAGCCAAACCAAGCACCTAAACCAGTGCCTTTGGTCCCTCAAGTAGTCTGTAATGTTCCTTTTGAAAAAATTATTATTGACTGCGTTGGACCTCTACCAAAAACAAAAAGACAGCATCAATACATGTTGACTATAATGTGTTCTAGTATTAGATATCCAGATGCTATTCCTTTACGGAATATAACAACTAAGAATCTTATTCCACACCTTGTCAAGTTTTTTACACAATATGGCATACCTAAAGTGGTTCAAATCGACCGTGGTACCAATTTTACATCTAAGCTTTTTCAGGATGTTATGTTGGCTATGAGGGTTCACCATTCTATATCTACAGCTTATCATCCGCAAAGCCAGGGGGCGCTCGAGCGATTTCACCGGACACTTAAGGAGGCTCTGACAAAGTACAGCCATGAACATCAGAAGGAGTGGGATGAGGGACTACCATTTGTGTTGTTCGCCATAAGAAATACTCTGCAAGAAAGTTTGGGATATTCACCTTCTGAACTACTTTATGGTAGGAGTGTTAGAGGACCCTTAAAGGTTTTATATGACGTCTGGCTTGAAAACCAAGAATCAGGTAAAGACTTGCACCAATATGCTGTTACTCTTGAAAAGCAATTAGATGAGGCTCGAGTATTTGCACATCAGAATCTTTTAAAAGCACAAAAAAGTATGAAGAAAAGGTTTGATGTTAAAACTGTAACAAAAGAATTTAAACCAGGGGATCAAATTTTAATGCTTAATCCCACTAAGAAGTCTTTGGAATGTCGTTTTGAAGGACCTTATACTGTAGTAGAGAGACGCTGCAATAATGTATATGAAATTGAAACTACTGGTAAAAGGAAAGACCGACATCTTGTTCATGTGAATAGACCAAAGCCTTTTGTGTCAAAGAGCTCTAAAGTAAACCCAACCGTGCTTGCAGCTGTAAACGTTAAAAATGATTCAGTTATTGTTCCAGAGAATGATTTTAAAATTGGTAATGATTCTCACCTCTCCAATTCTGAAGTTTTAATGAATATCTCTGCAAAGCTAACGCATTTAGGTTCTCATCAGGCTCAGGATGTGGAAAGTTTGCTGAAGTCTTTCAGAGATCTGTGTGGAGATGTACCAACCCAAACAAATCTTTTGGAATATGCGATCATTTTGAAAGACGGAACAACACCATGCAAGCAAGCACCCTATAGAGTATCCCCATACAAGAGGGCCATATTGAGAAAAGAAACTTGGTTTCTACTGGATAACGACTTGGCCGAACGCTGTGACAGTCCTTGGTCTTCGCCGTGCTTATTAGTAGGAAAACCCGATGGATCATTTCGACTCTGCACCGATTATAGACAGGTTAATAAACTGACAGTCACAAATGCATACCCACTGCCTAGAGGGGATGATTCGATTGATCAAGTAAGTTCTTCTAAAGTTTGTTACACGTTATTAGACCTTCTCAAAAGGAGACTACCAAACTTCCTTTTATCACCATCTTCAAAACAAAACCCATTACTGCATTTGTTACACCCGAGGATTGTTCCAGTATAAGGTTTTACCTTTTTGGCTTAAAAAATGCAGGACAGTATTCCAGAGGGCAATGAATGATCTTCTAGAAGGACTTCCAGGAGTTGCAGTTTACTTAGATGATATTATTATTTTTACAGAGTCATGGTCGGACCACATGAAGTGCTTGAAAGAAGTATTGCTGCAATTGAGGAAAGCTCGATTATCAATAAATCTGAAGAAAAGTGACTTTGGACATGCCAAGATACAGTACCTTGGATACGTGGTGGGAAGCAATGAAGTGGCACCAGTAGATGCCAAGGTGAAGGATATCATTGCCATACAGCCTCCCATCTCTAGAAGAGAAGTTCAACGATTCCTTGGAATGGTTGGCTACTACCGCCGTTTCTGTGAAAATTTTTCAGATGTAGTCGCTCCTCTCACTTCTCTTACAAGCAGTAAAAAAAAATTTAATTGGACTGATGATTGCAAGACTGCCTTTGAACACTCAAAACGCATCCTGGCGTCTTGTCCAGTTTTGCAGGCACCAAATTTTAAGAAACCCTTTTCAATTGAGGTTGATGCCAGCGACTTGGGAACGGGAGCTGTACTGCTACAGGAAGGGACAGATGGAATCTTGCATCCAGTAATGTATGCTTCTCAGAAGCTCAAACCTCATCAACGACCTTATGCAATTGTTGAAAAAGAAGCTTTTGGATTATTGGTTGCATTGGAGAAGTATGCAGCTTATCTCCATTGTTCTCCATTTACTATCAACGTCTACACAGACCATCAGCCTCTAACGTTTTTACAGAGAATGAGAACGAAAAATCATCGACTCATGAGATGGTGGCTGATGTTACAAGAATATGATCTTCAAATTCATCATATTAAAGGAAAAGACAATGTATGTGCAGACATGTTATCACGGAATCCTATATGATGGAGATTGTTTAAATAGTCTTTTCAGTCATCAAGATGGTGATGAAGACTTTTTGTGGGGGAATATGTTATGGTTCCCGTTGTATATTTCTTTAATATTTTGTGTTTAATTTTCTTTTTAGTCACTAGAAGGTATGACTAATGGTGTATCCTTAAATATGAATGATTTTCAGTCACTAGATGGAGTGACTAATTGTAATTTAAGTATTGTTTGTTTGTTTCATGGTCCTTGGATGACCGAATATTGTTTACTTTGACAATAAAGTTTTCTTTATCCAGTGTGCTTCCTGGATTGGTGATTAACGGTTATTGGATTATTACTTAGATATAAAAGTGTTTTGCATACGGTAAGATATAATTGTTCATCTTTATGTTTCGTTACACCAGTGGACTTATTTATTTCTCATTATTTCTTTATAATATTTATATACATACGTGTAGAATATCTATTTTAATTAAAAGTGGTTAAAAAGTGATTTAACATATTTTCCCTTTTAAATTATAAACTTTAAAATTGAACCTGGTAAAATAGCACTAACTTAAATATTACTAAGAACATTGTTATGATCTATAAAGTGCTACTTGAATTCTAAAAATATTAATATGAGTCATAACAATAGCATATATAAGGATTATAAGGAGAGTTACCTAACATAGTTTCCTGCAGGCATACAATCCCTGGATTAAATTCATGCATTAAGACTTTAAAGTCTTCTGTCCGTGCTCTGAGACCCTTACAGTTCCACTGAAGGACATCAAACTTTAATGTTATGGTGGTAAAATATACTACTTCCCACTCTTTGGAGGGGAAGTACTGATCCTAGGGTGGAGAGGAAAATTCTCCTTAATAAGAGATTGTTTTCTTGATCCCTTTTCATCTTTATCAGACATCAGGGTTCTTGGCTGACAAACAGATTTCTGAATTCGAGGCTGATGCTCAGGATTTTTACTGTGATTCTGTGTATCACTACTGCTATTAGTCTTGGGGCAGCAAGACTGATGAGAACTTGCATGTCTTTGAACTGGATCTGCTTTTGGAACTATCTTCCTAGGCGGAGAGATCTCTTCCAGAACACTCTACCCATTTGAAGTTTTTATGATAAAACTTTCATTATTCGGGGACGCGTTTCTTATACGCTTCCTGGTGGATGCAGCTGTGGTGTTATAAGGTTTCTTAGTGACTGATAATTGATGGATCCGAGCTAGATCTCTCTAGTTTGGACCACTCCTTTGGTTGCTTCTTGGTGAAATTATTATTTGTGGCCATCTCCAAACTTTGCTTAGGGGCTGAATTTGCAACCGTTACATTTGTATCAGCTTGAGAGGATAAATTGTCCATGCTTTTGGAAAAACAATTTTTAGTATTGGGCTTCAAAATACGTGCTGACATAAGCTTCTGATTATTTTTTTCATTGCAAGAAGAAACAGGTTTCCGATGCTTACTGTTAGATTCAATTACTGGTGGCCTCTCATTGCTAGAACTCTTCATCAACTTTATTACAGAAGCATAGGTAGAGTTTGCACTCTTGTTAGCCCCCATTACCACATGCTTTACTGCACTGATGCTGAGATGTTCATTATCAGCCACTGCCAACACGTCTTGCTCAAACCTGTAACTGAGGCAAGTCCTAGTGTTTGGAGAGTGATCACCCTTGCACTGGAAACAATAACGGGCTGCTTCACACTTGTCCAAATTGTCATGCTCAGCAGATCACACAGAACATCTCTTATTGTTTCCACACGAGTCTTGAATGTGGCCATATTCAAAGCATTTGCGACATTGTTTAGGGTTTCTTTTATATTTTTGACTTGCATCTTCTCATTGCTAACATTGATGGTATCAGCCAAGTAATTGGAGGAGAAGGTTAAAAGCATACCTGCATTCTCTCCCAATTTTTTTACACGAGATACACGAGGAGGGCACCTAAGGAGAATCTCCCCCTCATTAAAAACATGCAAGTCTCGGGAATAAACTACCCCTTTCAGCGTGTTAAAGAATCTGTGCGATGTGATAGCCTCAATATTTCCACTTTTAGGGGGTTTAAACTTTGATAGTAAAACAGCTTGCGTCTCATTGCCTGCTTTTATGAGTAAGTTCTTTCCATACTGTTTCAGATTACCGATAGGAATAGAACCTACTTTGTTCTCAATACATTCAGCAGCTTTTATGAAATTTTCCCTTCCCTCCTTATAACTGGCAACATGCCATATAGGGTGAGGAAGCATCCTGGTATATGTTGCTGGTCCACATTCTTCGTCCTTAGGAACAAAATCAAATGGCTCATCGTTCAAATTCCTCACTGAAAACACCTTGGTGCTTAAAACAAATTCATTTAGAATGTGGTCATTTAATTTCAGTTGTGCCACACTAGCTTCTTGGGGAGAGGAAAATCTAATGTATGCAGAAAAAGACTGCTTGTCTTTTTCTAGAAGCATTTTAATCCTCTCCACCTTACCAAACTGTTTTGCAACACTATGCAAGCACTCGTAGTCCAACGAAAGGCTTACATTAGTGCAATAAAGCACTCTATTATTCACATCCAATCCACCAGTTATAATAGCACCCTGGTGTCGCGGTGCATGGTTCTGTGTGATAGCCAAGCTCATATCCATGTCCATACCTGAAGTTGTCTCCAGTGCCGTTAAGTCGTCAGATCCAGGGGAGGGCAAACATTGGTCAATATCCATAATTTCAATATATTTGTAGACTGCTTGGTTATATCAAGAAGGTATCGTGGGTCAGTCAGGTATTCAAATTCTCCACCGATGGCACAAGTGAGAGTCGACTCCCAATGGTCCACCCCATACCCTATCCTTACGGAATAGCACCAATACGCTTGCAGTGGCCCAGGTATAAGCCTATCTGCCTGCTGGGAGTTCTGCCCCCACTAATGAGGACCGACTCCCCGGACAAAATCCAGAAGTCCCATCCCAAACACCAGCCCCCCCTGGATTCCGATGGGCTGATGTTTGGAGATGGTTCCGCCCTCAAGGTAGCAGTGGGAGGGGTCCCATCACTACCTCTTGGGTCCAAACCATATCAGGTGGTGACTCAACCACCACAACTCCCCCAATTAGCTTCGAATGCAAACCCCTTCCAGAACACGATCCATTCTCAGACTCACCTAAGCAGTAAAATTTAACAAAATTAAACCGAAATGCTAGTAAAAAATATTACATGAAGGAGAAGTCTGGTAGTAAGAATAGTATATATATATAAGGTATAATATAACAATATCTATAATATTATATATTATATATAATACA
>NC_087209.1:82713566-82811066 GCF_015104395.2 Macrobrachium nipponense
TCCAAGGCCAGACGACAACTATGCCAGATACAAAGTTGCTGAAGAAGTATTACCATTGAGAGAGGGAACCAGTCTTTTTATATATAATGTTTCTAAAGTTGTTAAGTGGTTTGGGTCCCTTATATAACCAATTATTGAAAAGTGTTGTTTCAGGACTTCGGTTTTACATAAGGCGGCATGATTTCTAATATAAGAAAATTCTGGCTGCTTGATTCTTTGGCCAGTGCGAAAGCTAAAACCCAAATGGCTGCAATATCTGACCTGCAGTAACCTCCGCGTCGATCCAACGTAAAAGCCCCTACATCCAGGGCATGTGAATTTATAAACCACATTGGATCGCATGAAGGACTGCAGGCGATCTTTGAAATTAAAAAATGATCCTATTGTACAAGCCTAATATGCCTCTGAGGCCCATTATGGCTGCATATAATATTCCTTCGTTCTCTATCTCCAAATTTTTAGCCGGTTTACTTTCTGAATATAGTAGCAATGAATTTTCTTTAAAAAATGGGTACGAATTCCAACAGCAACTTACCAACCAAGATGGAGACTATTACATGGTAAGTTTTGATGTAGAGTCTCTCTTCACTAATGTCCCACTTAATGAAACCGTCAATATTATTCTAGATAAGGTTTTTATTAGCGAAGATACAGTTTTTCATGGTTGAAACAGATCAATCTTTAAACAACTACTTGAACTTGCAGTGCAAGATTCAATGTTCATTTTTAATAAGCAACTCTATTCGCAGGTCGATGGAGTTGCTATGGGGTCGCCTCTGGGCCCCATTTTTGCTAACTTTTTTATGTCTGACCTTGAAACGAAAATTTTAAATCAGTGTAATCTTAATTTTAAACCGTCTTTTTATCGCAGATATGTTGATGACACTTTTGTTTTGTTCCAGCACTCTTGGCAATGCTCTTTATTCTTAGAATATATTAATCAACTCCATCCAAACATTCAATTTACCATGGAGGTAGAGAGCGAAGGCAGTCTTCCTTTTTTAGATATTAATGTAACAAGACTTAATTCTGAATTCACTACTTCTGTTTATAGAAAGCGGACATATACGGGCTTAGCCAATAACTACTATAGCTCTTGTCAATATTCTTTCAAACTTAATACCATCTACACCTTGGTCCATAGAGCTCTAAAATATTCTTCAACTTGGCAAATATTCCACAAAGAAATAGTCTTTTTATTCAACTTTTTCAAGATAAACTCCTACCCACAAGATATAGTTAAAAAAATCACCAATAAGTTATTAACACAATTTTTACAACCTCCAACAGTCAACTTTGATGTTCCCAAAAAATTATTCTATGCCTCAATCCCGTATATGTCTGACTCTAAATTCTCCTTAAATCTCAAACGAATAATTGAACAAGAAATCCCCTGTCTTAACGTAAAACTTATCTCCAACAACCCATGTACAATAGGATCATTTTTTAATTTCAAAGATCGCCTGCAGTCCTTCATGCGATCCAATGTGGTTTATAAATTCACATGCCCTGGATGTAGGGGCTCTTACGTTGGATCGACGCGGAGGTTACTGCAGGTCAGATATTGCAGCCATTTGGGTTTTAGCTTTCGCACTGGCCAAAGAATCAAGCAGCCAGAATTTTCTTATATTAGAAATCATGCCGCCTTATGTAAAACCGAAGTCCTGAAACAACACTTTTCAATAATTGGTTATATAAGGGACCCAAACCACTTAACAACTTTAGAAACATTATATATAAAAAGACTGGTTCCCTCTCTCAATGGTAATACTTCTTCAGCAACTTTGTATCTGGCATAGTTGTCGTCTGGCCTTGGACGCCATTGTATGTCATTCCCTCTTCTCTCCTGCTTATGGACGGTTGGTGTTTTGGTAGTCTCTTTTTATTTTCTGTTTTATGTACTTTTTATGCTTTTACTTTTTATTGTTTTAACTGTAAATTTTAATTACTTTGTGAATTCCTTTTATGTTAATAATGTATTTTATTGTGTCTTTTACTTTTCACAGACTGATGATGCACTGAGTAGTGCGAAACGTTTTTTTGGTTAATAAACTTGGCCTTTTTAACAACATGTGTATCATGGACCCTCCTGAAATCTATATATCTTGCTGACTGCAATATTATATATATATATATATATAATATATATATATATATATATATATATATATATATATATTTTTTTTTTTTTTTTTTTTTTTTTTTACCATTATCCCTCTTAATGAGAGAATGCCTTGATGAAGTTTCTTGGCTTCACCTTGGAATGTTTCTTCCTTGGTGAAACCTTGAAACGGGCAAGAGGGCTCTCGAACTTGAGGAAACGTCTCCCCAAGTCTCGAATCTAAATTTCTCTCTTTATTCTTTTTCTAATTCCTTGTTTAATTTCGACCTCTTCCTATTTTTATCATCCTACTTTCATCTTGCTGTCCAAACCCTATTAGTAACATTTCTTTTATTCCATTTTTTTTTACTAGTAAATAGCGTGGATATTTCCACATTCGTTATATCATGCAGGTTTGATGAATGGGGGAAGGGATCATGGTTGGGAGGGATTTTCATTCGAAGCTATATGTGAGGGTATAGGATGACGTCAGCCGTCCCGAAGATGGTTTGGACCTTTTTGGAGGATATAGGATAAAAATAGCAATTAAAATAAAAAGAAATAAATATGCATAAAATTGAAAATTAATAAAAATAGAAATTCACAAACTTATTTTTTTTCTATTATTCTTTTATTGCTATTCTTATTTTCAATTTTTACTCCTTATATATTTTTATATTAATAGTCTTTATCTTTACCTTTTAGATTATATTTATTCTTTTATTTCTTTATCATTTGAAATAAACAGTATGCTGAATATTCATGGGGTTTTACATTTGTGTCACGTAGGTATAATCCTAAAAGTGTTCTTTTGTTTTGTTTCACTGTATTTCTTTTCTATTGTTATCATTATTCTTTACTTTTACTTTTACTGTTAATATTCTTTATATAATAATTCTCTATTTTCATTATTTCGATTACATCTATTCATTTATTTTCATTTTCATTACTTGAGATAAGTAATATGCGGAATGAGGTTTTAAGACATAATTACTATTTTTTCCCAGCAAAATACCTTATCTTTTATCATTATCTTTTTTATCATAATCTCTTCGTAAGTAGAAAATAACTCCAGTAGTAAGATGCACCTCAAACATTCATACGATTATTCTTCAGTCCTCAAATGGTTTCAACTGATCACACTGCTCCCACAGAAGACTTATTCCTAGCCCTATGTTACAAGAATTCCTTTTAAAATATCGTTTTCTTATTGGTTCTGACACTCTAAAGAGCGATTCATTTAACTTTATTGGTGCTAATACAAGAATCGATGTGTAATGAGCAGACTGTAGTCATACCAGTTACAGATCATATGAACAATTGATGCAGAAAATAAAGAAAACGAAATCAATGAAAACTTCGAAAACGGTTCACATACAGGAGAGAAAACTGTATGTGACTTCTACCATGCTACCAGACGAAATGACAGATCAGTCATTTTATAAAGATACCGGGCTGATTTGAGTTTTGCTACCATAAAGTTTATATATATATATATATATATATAATATATATATATATATATATATATATATATATATATATATATATATATATATATATATACAGAGATACTCATGTTTGCATAAAATTGACAAAATGAGAATTTCTTGACTAGAGTATAAATGCAGAGAGGATCACAATACTTACACCACTGCAGTATCTTCCATTCCCTCTCCGTTTCCAAACTTAAGAAAGAAGAGTATGTTGTGGAACAAATTCTCCTGGAATTCTTATCACCTGCAATGTCTTATTTATAAACGATGATTGCCATTGTGTGTGTAATAAACGTCGCTGTTCCCTCTTCTCCTTCTCCATTTGCCGCGATCTTAATGTCCCAATTTTCCTCCGACATTTACATTGAGAGACAGAACAGCCTTAGGGTCATTCTGTGCATAACCCCAGTCATGATGGTTTTCATTGCCAGAGGAGCTTGTTTTTCCTTATGTCGAAGATGACGAGAGAGGCAGTACAATAAAAATCTATCTTAGCATGAGAGAGAGAGAGAGAGAGAGAGAGAGAGAGAGAGAGAGAGAGAGAGAGAGAGAGAGATGTATGATATTTAGGGCTAAAGCCCGGGCACTTCGGGCCTAGAAGGCCATTCAGCGCCGTAATGAAGGTTAAATAAGTTGATTTATGGTAAATGAATTAATGAATTAGTGACAGGAATGATTCATAAAAATAGATGTGACTAATAAATAAAAAAAAATATGAAGTGTAATGAATGGCGTAATATATATCAAAAATAGTTTAATGTCCTTAAAAATCTGTATGTTATATAAATAATTATCTAAATGTTATTAAAAAAAATTTATACACTTTAAAAAGGAGATGAGAGTAGAAATATCTGCTTCATCTCCCAAGATATTTGTGAGAGATTTACCCTGGAAATATATTTCCCTTTGGTTAAAATATCTGGGGCAAACCATCAGAATGTGCTCCACTGTTAGTATCTCATAGCAGTAAGCACACACTGTTGGGCTGCTTCCTTCTAAAATAAACTGACGGGTTAAATAAGTGTGCCCTATCCTTAATCTCGTTAAAAAAAACCTCTGTTCGTCTTTCAAGCTGGAATGACGAATTCCACAGCAGTATATTTTTCCTAATATTTCTATACTTATTATTATTGGCAAGAAGAGGAGAAGTCCATCTTTCTTGCCATTTACTTAATACATAAGACCTAATAGGACCTTTTAGGTCTGTATGAGGCACTTTTCTGAAGTTTGTTTATGGCAAAGCGCTAGCAGCTTTTGCTTCCCTGTCTGCAGCACGTTAGAAGGACCCAACAGAAAGAGACTGACATACGCAGACAATATATACGAAAAAGCGACTCCTGAAGTTTTTGGATTAACGGATGAAAGCTATTATATTTTTTGATAGGTTCTAATGTGCTTTTAGAATCCGAGTACATGACAAAATTAGTGTCACTACTTTGAAGAACTAAATCTAGGGCAGAGACTACCGCTGTTAATTCGGCAGTAAATATTGATGCAAAGTCGGGTAATTTAGCTGTATATGCTGTATCACCAAGGATAACAGCACACCCAACACCACTATCGGATGAATGGTCCATATGATCATCCAAATTCTGTAAACTTTAGGTATAGGATGAGAACACTGTTGCTGGGCAAAAATATTGAAATCATGAGTGAAAAAACTAACACAAATGAATTGTTTAACAATCAGGACATGTTGGCCAATATATCTGCAAATGAAATAAAAGAGCAAACTAAAGAAAGGGGGCTGGCGTTAAAAGTGTGTCTGACAAGCCTTTTGTTTAAGGATTTGGTACCTGAGTGTGAAAATAATTTGGATTTGTCAATGCAAGATGGCATGTCAATAGATGATGTGAATATGAAAAAAACGGTCAACACCGTTATGGAAGAAGAAGCGCTGAAGTATATTGGTGGTTATATTGTTAAAAAATTTTCCATCAAATACCCTCATTTGGGCAACCAAGAAACTAGTGATACTTCAGACAACTCGTGGATCGAATTTAAAAGTAGGGGTTATTTGCATTTTCCCCCTGAAGCCTTCTTCCTGCAATTAACAAAGCTAAGAAATGTGTTTAACTCCATTCACGGGCAAAGTCTTCGTGTAGGGAAAAACTGCTTTAAAACACTCGAGAAAGAACTTGAAGAAGCTGCAAGAAACCTTGGAATGGAGATTCCTGAAGATGTGTTGAAATTCTTTGCCAAGATATCTATATTTTTCAGAATACGACACCTCAACAACGCAATTAAATTAAAAACAAAAATTGAAAAACAAATCCGACAGAGGTCACGAAAGGAAAAAAAAATAAACTTAATATGTAGCATTCTATTCTTCAGTTCCATATGTATTTTATATATATATAAGGCTACAGCATATCTGTATAATTTGTTTTATTGTATATGTAATCCTATACTTCAGGTCAGTATGTTATTTACATCAAATAATATATATATATATTATAATAATATATATATATATGTATATATATATATAATATATATATATTATATATATATATATATAGATATTTATATATATACTATATATTTATATATATATATATATACTATATAATTATATATATATATATATATATCTATCTATTCTAATATCTATATATATATATATATAGATATATATATATATATAATATAATATATATAGTATATATATATATGTATATGATGTATGTATGTATGATATAAATATATGATGTCCGTATGAAGCATGATTTATGACTGTATGTCTCTTGTATTTTGATTTGTCATTGTTATCAATAAAGACAAACTAAATCAGATTATGAACTGGTATTTGTATCCATCATCATTCTCTTGGTCTCAAACAGAAAATTGTCATCATATAAATCTTTAATTGATCAGAAAAGTCCAAGACGTATCCAAAGAAGACTAATATACTCTTCATTCTCCATTATCCTATATTAAGATATGGTTTGAATACATTGATAGAAAAAAAGTTTATCCTAATACGTGTTTAATAAAAATAGAACAGAATATTAACCAACAAAATTTATCCCAATAAAGAATTTTATCGTCATGCCAGAATGCCTGAGACTGAACCAAGCAATGGCTCAGTTGACGTGGATAGAAAAAGAGAAAGAAAAAAGTGACCATCGGCTGGCCGACCTTCTCTCACTGGGTCCTGATTCTGCCTTTATTTGATATCTGAAATCTCGATCGTCACATTCTTTTAAATCAGAGTATCTATACGTTTTGTTAAAGAGTTGTTACTTTATACTACTTGCCTATCTTTTTATTTTGATTTTCTGCGTTTGAAGAATTAAGTATATTGGGCAATAACAGCTTTTTCATTTGAATTTATAATCGACATATCTATCAATCTATCTGTCAACCGTATATTCATTTCTTTTTCCGAGTCCTTTCGTCGTGCACCATTTCTCTGTCAATGGGTTCATTATACGCCCAGTTAACCTGGCCCTCCATCGGTTTCATGGCATTGGCAGCAGGAGGCTTTGTTCCTTTGCGCCAAGCCATTTCCATTTCCTGATCGCACGAAATAAGCCATGGAGCGCCCACACCAGGTGACGAAAAGCATTTTCAATTTGGTGGTAGTGCAACGATCTCGAGCGATGCTTTCTTTGACATGAGGATTCGTTCTCGTTAAGTTTTCATTTTAGGTTTATATGATAGTGTTTGTTGTTCTTTGTGCACTAATTTCTTAGTTATGACGATTCAGTCCTGTACATGTTCAAAAATTCACATTTGCTCATTTTAGTTGATTAACAAAGACGTAATCAATAAGAAATAATATTTGTCTCCTTCCAGTATGACAGTATTTAAAGGATCTCTATTTTGTATTTTTTTATTCTTTAAATAAGAAAGTATTTATGAAACAGGTTTTTTTCAGTTTATTGAACAAATATAGTGAATTAGTACTATAGTTCTTTTGGTCATAAGAAGCATCCAGAAACCGACTGACGTCCTTATTTGTTGTACCCTTAATTGCTTTTAAAGGGTACAACATTCTACCTGAAAACACGGAAAATTTATATCTGCAGTAATGCAATGTTATACATGTAAATTGTCTGAATGAATAGGTCGGTAATTTTTCATTTTGATCACACAGACAAAAGAGTAAAACTATTCGTAGATTTCAGACGAAATATTATCCTCACTGGTACTTATTTTTCAAGAAGACATCGGCAGAATAAAAGCGTTAATGCGCATTGCTCTTAGAGCTGAATAATGTTAACTATGTTTCTCAATTATCCATCATTTCAATAATTTTCCTTTAATTCCGTCATATTTTGTTTCTAGTTTCAAGAACTAAACGCGTCAAAAAGTTAAAACACACCGTTGGTAGTGCAGCCTATTTCATGAACGTTAAAATAATGTCCATGATCATTGAAACAGGGCCTAAAAGATTAAAATATTTCTGAAATTTATAACAATTTCTTCATAAAATCACTAACTTCATGGGTTTATAAGCACTAATTCTCTGTTGGTTGGGTAATTTCAGAGATCCACATCAGGCCTCTTTCAACACCATACATACTGCCCCTGCACGCCGCATTTGGATAAGGGTCAGGCCTAAACAAAACTCAATTAAGCCAACCGACCAAATAAAAATCCGTTAGTCCAATCAAGAAGAATGTACTGACTTCGGTGATTGGTCAAAGGCAAAGGACAGAAATTTTTGGGCATCAACGGAAGTTTTGCCAAACACGGATTTCTGTTTGATGTTTCATAAATAAGCAGGATACATAGTGCCCATGAACCTTTCATAGTGTTTGCAGAGAGCCAAAAACAAGCAAGGCTGCCTAGGAAAAGCTCGTCACGAGAAAAAAATATGTTAAGGAACGTCTCTCCTGAATTGATGGCAGACCTCTGCCGGTGAGTTTAAAAGTCTTTCAGGAAAATTTAAATGGATCTCTAAATCTTATAATATATCCTGTCCGTAACTATTTTTATCCGCTTTACTAATCCGAAAATATTATTCTAATTATTTGAGAGAGGCGTTTTTATATTCTTAACATGTTTGGGCACCGTATCTGAGCAGAGCTTCATTTTTACTATCACAAGAAAAGGGTTTGATATCTGAGCAAAGCCTCTGTACAATTAACAACTGAAGGCTCATGGTTGTGATCTGCGTTCAAATGTAATGATGAAGCCACATCTTACATTATCACGAACTAATTAGTGTGCGTCGTAATATCTGCTATGTCACTCGTAATTTCCTGAGTAAAAATCCAGTTTCATTTCGGTTTTCAGACTCGTTTTACCGAGTTACGTGTACACTAAGTCCTTGCGTTAACTATGCCGCTTATTGAAAAATGGAGCACCCAGTCATAATTAAAATAACAAAAAACGTTTCTATAGTAAACAACATGAATTCGGTCATGTACAATTTTCTTGAACTGGCGGTAACCATCCAGAGATGATATTAATCTTCTCTTTTGCTTCTCATTGGTGAAAGTATTTATATTTCAGCCATTCACGATTAGTTTCACTGATATTGGATACTGATATTTGCCGTAAAACAAAACATTTAAGGGAAAAGTCTATCAGATACCTTATTTTTTTTTTTTTTTTTTTTTTTTTTATTGGAGAAGAGAGGTAATTACAATGAAAAATACAAGTAACTTTATTTCAACATTTATCATTATATTCAATACTAAAAATTAATCTTAAATCGCAGCATATTAGGAATTTCATCGTCTTCGAGGGATACTAGTCATATGCGGGGTCATCTGTAGGGACAAGGTATATTTAAAAAGGTATTGAAGTTAGAATTCCAATAAAATCAGTTTTCTGATATGGCTTAAGATAACCTGGATGTAGCAAAATATAATTAGTGAAGTTAGTAGCTACAATTGGTCAAATCATTTCTAACCTTTCGATTGAATAATTGACCTGGTTGATTGAAGATGTAAGCACGAACTTTTCGTTAGTGTCTTTTTTTTCATTGTTTCATTATCATTATATTTCCTTTACATTCGTTATTGTTATAACATCCAACAAAATTTCATAGTTAATTAACGAAAGAAATTTACATGTAAAGGATGAAAATTCCCAGAAAAGAATTATAATCCAATCCAAGGAAGGAAAAAAAAACCAAAAAATAATGACTCTAATATCAATAAAATAGATAGAATTACTTTCCAAACCGAGAATGGAATGGTATCTGTTTAATAAAAACCTATACATATCCAAATTGTACTTTAAAAGAAACCATGTGAACGATTTCGTAAATACTGCCTTTTTTCGTATGAAAAACATTCAGAAAAGCCTCTGTGCTGATATCTTCCATTTATGCGCTCATCAGGTCCTCGATCTCACTATGAAGGAAGAAGAATAATGATAATCTAATTAGTTTGTTTACTACTCCTACTCCTACTAATACTACTAATACTACGACTACTTCTAGTTGTAATAATAATAATAATAATAATAATAATAATAATAATAATAATAATAATGATAATAATAATAATAGATGGAAATAACATCTCTCCCATATGTAGGAAGTGCAATACGAAAAATGAGACCATAAACCACATAGCAAGCGAATGTCCGGCACTTGTACAGAACCAGTACAAAAAGAGGCATGATTCAGTGGCAAAAGCCCTCCACTGGAGCCTGTGCAAGAAACACCAGCTACCTTGCAGAAATAAGTGGTACGAGCACCAACCTGAAGGAGTGATAGAAAACGATCAGGAAAGATTCTCTGGGACTATGGTATCAGAACAGATAGGGTGATACGTGCAAACAGATCAGACGTGACGTTGATTGACAAAATCAAGAAGAAAGTATCACTCACTGATGTCGCAATACCATGGGACACCAAAGTTGAAGAGAAAGAGAGGGAAAAAATGGATAAGTATCAAGACCTGAAAATGGAAATAAGAAGGAGATGGGATATGCCAGTGGAAATTGTACCCATAATCATAGGAACACTAGGCATGATCCCAAGATCCTTGAAAAAGAATCTGGAAAATCTACTGGCTGAAGTAGCTCCAGGACTCATGCAGAAGAGTGTGATCCTAGAAACGGCGCACATAGTAAGAAGAGTGATGGACTCCTAAGGAGGCAGGATACAACCCGGAACCCCACATTATAAATACCACCCAGTCGAATTGGAGGACAGGGATAAAGCATAATAATAATAATAATAATAATAATAATAATAATAATAATAATAATAATAACAATCAAAACAAAAACTTCTTTCAGTTTTCTTCTGAAGATTGAAGTGGGTTTCTTTTTTAATAATAATAATAATAATATAATAATATAATAATAATAATAATAATAATAATAATAATAATAATATTTTGCTGGAAAGGATGACTGCGTTGTGCGAATAGATATTATATTGAATTTTTTTTTTTTTCTTATAATTCCGTTTCTTGCACGTCAATATTGGTCAGTAATTGGCTGATGTTCATATTTCGATGGATTTAAGCAGTGTTTATACAGCAGAATTTTATTCTAAAAAGAGCAGGTTACTGAAAGCCGGTGTTGTAAATAAGGCCTGGCGCACATTGAGACGCAGGCGACACAGGCAACGCAACACAGAGCAGGGCAGAAAACTGCATTTCACTATTTTAAATGGAAGCACACACATTATCAAGAAGTACAGCACAGCGCAGGGGCAGACCTGTTTCGGCCTGCGGCACGCAGTGTTTGAAACGCAGTTTTCTGTACACATGCGGCACAGGAAGTAACTCGCTCAGTAATCCACATGATATCATTCTCTGACTGACAACGAGAGCTTACTTACATTTGATAATGATAGTAGTTTGGTCGAAGAAGGGAACCCACAACTCATCACTGCTTCACGTTAAAATCGCGGACTCGACGATGAATTAGATGATGGGGGTGAGAGTATTGCTGACCCAAAAGCTCATGCAAGTGAAGTAAAGAAAAATCAGAATGATGTTACTGCTCTGCTCAAGGAATCGATCTTAAAAAATCATGAAGAGAGACTTAAACAGAGAGCACTTGATAGGAAAAAAATTGATGACAAATTTAGACAGGAAGAAAGAGATCTTCTTTATCATTTTTCATGACCATGTACACATCGACGGCAAAAATGCCACCAGCCTTACAGCGCAAGATAAAACGGGATGTATTTTGCATAGTTTCAGATGCTGAAGAAACCTTGCTCGACATGTTGTGGCGGGGTCACAAGCTAGAAAAAAAGCAAGTGGCAAAACCCTCCCCACATTAACCTAATCAATCTAGCTGCCAAACCCACCCTCAGTCACACTTTCTTCTTTACACAACAAAATACAATTGACCTAAACCTATATATAAAAAAAAAAAAAACACATGTACTTACCAACTCCAGATATTCCAGGGCTATCCTGTGCTGTCCACAACCCAACAACACAACAACAACAACAACAACAACCAAGGACCACAACCCCACAACTTAACAACACAACAACAAACAAGGAACACAACCACAACTCAACAACACAACAAACCAACAAGGAACACGACAACAACAACAACCAAGGAATGCAATCACAACAAAAGACCACTGCACAACCAATCACTAACACAAAAACAACAACACAAAACAAAAGGCAACACAGACACCCACTTACAACACCAAGAAATCAGACAACAACAAAGACAACAGCACAGGCACAACAACTCTAAGCAAACAACACCATCTCAACAATAACTAAAAACAAATCAACAAAACACAACTTATCTGACCAAAATGCCTTCAACACACTGCTGCTAACACTACTGGCTGTCACAGGCTCTAACCCAAGACTGACTGAAAAACACTAAAAACACAGAACTCTAACAATCAACAGCACCAGCAGACTGCCCAGAACCCACCAACAACCAATTCAGTCATTAACTATCCATACAGCAATTACACCCTCTCTCTCTCTCTCTCTCTCTCTCTCTCTCTCTCTCTCTCTCTCTCAAACACAGATGTTGTAAAATGGAACTCCATAACTCCTCCATATTTCCTCCCCTGCTACATTTGACAACGTCTCCTTTCACTCACAACACCCACACAAAATAGCCTTCCGCAACACCCACGGATGCTCAGATGCAGGTCCCCTGGATCTTGTTTGAGGGCCCTCATACACACTCTGTTACACCGCCATCAACTTCTCCCAGATCACTTCCAGTCAGTCTACCACTACTATCTCCCTCACTACCATCCCCCCAAATCCCATTCACTATCTCATTTACCTCTTCCAATTCTTGTCCGAACATCTCTCATAACTCTGCCACCAAATCACTTACCTCATTTACACTCCTGCCAAACTCTTGAAGAGACTCGTTCATACTGCCAACTATATCCTTACCACCTGATTCCCTTCCTGGTGAAACTTCACTAAACCCTGATAATTCAAACCCACTCACGCTATATGTATCATTCCTCCCCTCAAAGTCATCTGTATTACACACCTTATCCACCATTTTTACCCTAACACTAACCCCTCTATCATGCAGTTCACATTTCTCCCTTTCGTTCCATTTCCTTACCTTCTTCCGCTTTCTTCCATACTCAGCCAACACTGACTGCCGATCTTCCAGACCCATTTGCTCACTGACACTCGACTCATATTTATTCACTTTCAACCACCCACTCATCACTATCCTGAACATACTGCCGCACACTAGAGGACCCACCCAACTCATCCTCTTTTGCCTACAAACACTCGCCACATGACCTTCCATTCCACATTCAACATGTTTCGCACGCTGTTCTTTACACATCCTAGCATAATGCCCGTTCTTCCCGCAGTTGCCGCAAACTATGTTCATACGGGTACCCCAACATCCACTAGCTATATGCCCTACCTGTCCACACCTATAGCATTTAATATCCCAATCTTTCTTACACTCACTCACCAAATGCACTGTTTGCCCACACCCAAAGAACGCTCCTAACGCCCAATGACATTCATTCTTCCTGTGTCCTGGCTTACCACATCTATAACACTGATCTCCTCGCTCATGACTAACTGACCCTACTCTTCCAACACTCGCACTCCTATCTCTTTTAGGGCTAACTACACTCACATTACTTGCCCTAACGCTCCTATCTACCACTCGCTCTGCCATTTGCCTCGGCCCTTCCAAAACTGCCTCCCTATAGCTTCTAAACTCTGGTACAACCTCAGCTACTTCAGTCCTAACACTAACACTTCTACTCTTTTTCATACACCTATCTAACTCATAATCCTCTACTATTTCTAAAATGTTTTTCCATGTTAACCTTTCTTTCATCCATCACATTTTCTCCTTACGTTTCAGATTTATAAACTCATATACACTCTCTGGTACAATCACCAACAACTTTCGCACTAACTCCTTACACTCATTTATCCCTTCGTCCCAAAACTTTTTCCTGGCTAATGTTTCTAACCTACAGACATACATCGACAACGACTCACCAACATTCATTCTTGCCTCTTCAAAATCTTGTTTGCTCCTATATCTAATGCTACTCTTTATCCTCTTTGCCTGTTCTACAATCCTAGCTTTTACACTTTCATACGGCATATTTCCTACACTAATCATTACCCCATACATACTCAACAAAAATCCCATCAAAAAGCTACCTAACTCCCTTGCCCAGACTCTCTTGTTATCCCCATACTTAGTCTCACAATACCTCTCATATTCTTTAAAAAAAGTCCCCTATGTCCCTACTACCATATTCCTCGTATTGTGCACATCGGGGTACCTCTCTCATATACACAGCCTTTCGTACTTCCTGCTTACTCTCACTCTCACTTCCACTATTTCCATTCTGACCCCTCTTTCCCTCTTCCGACTACAGCGAATCCACTTCCATACTCACGTTCATACCCCTGACTACGCTCTTCTTACCCTTCTTTCTACTTACCTGTTTCCACTCACCGCTATCCAAATCACTCTCAGCCCTTTCCCCAATGTATTCTGTCCTAGTCTCATCCTGTCCATCACCCTTACTAACCTTCTTTCCCTTAGTCTTCTTCTTTTCCTCAGCCACTTTCTTATTCTTGTCCTCAGGTTTATCATTATCCTGTGTCTTCCCCTTCTTTCCCTTACCTATCACAACCGAATCACCTTCGTCACTCGTACTCTCATCCACTCGCTCTTTCACTTTCTTTACCACACCTGGCCCGTCACAAGACCCAGTAGGCCTACCTCCTACAGCTTCCTCTCCCACGAATCCCTTCATCATTTCCTGCATCATCTCTTGCACTGCATTCATCATTACCCACAATTTTTCATCCATTTTCTCAACCATTCTCTCTTCCGCTCCTTTCACCTCTTCTTTCATTTCCACTTTCGCACACCTTAGCATTCCTCTCATTTCCTCTAACTCCCTCTTCTGCTCCTCACACTCTACCCTCAACCTCTCATTCTCCACTTCCAACCTTCCCTTAGCTTCCCTTGCTAACCTCAACCCTTCCATCCTCACTTTCTCCACCAATCAAACAACTCACTACCCCAATTGCCCTGCAGCTACCGCACCAACAGTCTCTGTTCGGGCGCCAAAAAATAATGTGGCGGGATCACAAGCTAGAAAAAAAACAAGTGGCAAAACCCTCCCAACATTAACCTAATCGATCCAGCTGCCAAACCCATCCTCATTCACACTTTCTTCTTTACACAACAAAATACAGCAGGACAATTGACCTACACCTATACCAAAAAAAAAAAAACATGTTCTTACCAACTCCACATATTCCAGGGCTATCCTGTGCTGTCCACTGGTCGAGGTCACAGAGATATAAACAACCACAAGCCAAAACCAAGAGCCACAACCCAACAACACAACAACAACAACTACAACAACCAAGGACCACAACTCAACAACACAACAACAAACAAGGAACACAACCACAACTCAACAACACAACAAACCAACAAGGAACACGACAACAACAACAACCAAGGAATGCAACCACAACAAAAGACCAATGCACAACCAATCACTAACACAAAAACAACAACACAAAACAAAAGGTAACAGAGACACCCACTAACAACACCAAGAAATCAAACAACAACAAAGACAACAGCGCAGGCACAACAACTCTAAGCAAACAACACCATCTCAACAATAACTAAAAACAAATCAACAAAACACAACTTATCTGACCAAAATGCCTTCAACACACTGCTGCTAACACTACTGGCTGTCACAGGCTCTAACCCAAGACTGACTGAAAAACACTAAAAACACAATACCCTAACAATCAACAGCACCAGCAGACAGCCCAGAACCCACCAACAACAAATTCAGTCATTAATTATCCATACAGCAATTACACCCTCTCTCTCTCTCTCTCTCTCTCCTCTCTCTCTCTCTCTCTCAAACACAGACGTTGTCAAATGGAACTCCATAACTCCTCCATAATGTCTCCTGATCCCCAAAGCTATTCCTCCCACTCATCCTATGTCCTACTCCTCGTGCATGTACACCTACTGATGCATCTACTACTGACATATTGCAGTCTCTCCCTGTGCTTTCAAAACAGTATCAAGACTTCCCCTGATTTTCCACCAAATTATTATATGATGTGAAAGTCATAATTATGTCCGATGATTTTGTTAATATCTGATGAATCTCTCGGAAAGACTTGAGGGCTTATCAACACTGGTTTCCATGTTATTTTTCCTTTTTACGATTATCATTATAATGACATTATGGTGGCAGTATTGCAGGTCAAAAGAAAAGGGAATTGTTCATCAGTGGATTTTTTCCTCCATTCCTATATTGCTGAAAGACAGACATGAAGGAAAATAAAACTGATTTTAAAAACAGCTAATTTTTCTCTAATCCTGATTGCTTTTTGGGCATAGCAACCTTCAGATGATATGACACTTTGCGTCATGTTATGCACCTCATCAAATTGTTCTCTGCTTAATCTGAAATAATTCTTGAATCTTGCATCACTCAACTTAGATGTTAAACCAAATGCACTATAGGTATTCCTCTTGGCCATGTACTCATACACTGTGATCTCTTTCCCCCAAAAATGCACATTGTAAGATTACCTACTGTATTGTGGAATAAAGGTATTATTATTATTATTATTATTATTATTATTGTTAAAAAGGATGGCAGAATTAAGCGAGTTGATTTTATATATTGTTTTTTCTATTTTCCTTACAATTCGCTTCTCGGGCTCAGCGATGTTTCTGAGTAACTGGCCAATATTCATATTGGGAATTTTCAAAAATTGTAAATGCTGAAGGAATCTTTTATTAGAACAAGATATCAGGTCCAGATCAAGCAGGGGTCGTCGTCAGTGCCAGTATTATTCCGTAAGCGTAGTTCAGTTCGGGCCAGGGATTAAGGGCTGGTGTTGGTGCTGGTATAGCTGGTATTACGTGGCGTTTCGACCTTCTCATAGGTCATCTTTGGACGAGTTGGTTGAAGAGACTGTAGCAAGAAAGTTTGCGGAACGGTATTTATATCGGCACGGACCTAGAGTTGCATTCTCATTGGTCGGGCCGGTCTTGGGCGAAGCCGTGGATCTCGCTTTGAAGGTCTCAGGGATTCTCTTGTGCGAGCGCTACAGTGGTGTGCCTGGGGATGAACGTCAGGAATTCCGTCTGTAGCAGGAATCGTATCATCCTGGGGGGGCTCCTGATTATCTGGCATCATCGGGGGGTTGCTCGCTGCTCTCCAGGCGGCGTTGGGAAGGAGAAACGTTTCTTGAGTTATATTTAAGTTTGGTTTCTCCTTACCTATATGAAGGGCTTCTAAGAGGCGCAGATGTCAGGGATCTGTTGTCTGATCTATTATTATGATATTAGGGATAATATCATTTCTTTTTATCCGTTTGTTATGAGCAGTCCTGGCGTGGCTGAATATGGCTCCTTCTTGGGCGTGGCAGGAGATTCGCTTGGAGAAACGCATGGAGGTCATACCGACGTATTTGCAGATGCATCCTCGGATGGGGCATGTGTAACGGTAGACTACACTCGTCTTCTTCAAGGGATCCTGCAGGGGCGCCGAAGGGTTGTTTCTCATCACCAGGCTGCTCGTCTTCTTCATTTTATAATATATAATTATTTTAATATTTCTGTCTGGGTCGGCGGGGCTGACGTTTTCCTCGATGATCTTTTTGAGGGCTTTTTCGTCCTCCTTGTACCTCCGGTGGAAGTGCCCCTTATAGAAAAGCTTGATGGGCTCTGCAACGTCGGGGCGGGGTTCCTGGTGGTACCAGTCATCCATACTTTTCCTTATTGACTCATCAACAGCACGATTGGTGTGTCCGTTGTCGACGAGGACCTGGGCGGCGCGCTCCAACTCACTGTGTGTGTCATTCCAGGAGGAGTAGTGTGAGAGGGCCCTCCTGACGAAGGCGCTGATGGTGGAGCGCTTATACCTCTCAGGGCACTCACTTTCACCGTTCATGCACATTCCCAGGTTTGTCGGCTTCGTGTACACCCTCATGCTAAATTCGGAATCTCGCTGTTCGACAAGGACGTCAAGGAAGGGGAGGCGGCGATCTTGGCAATGTTCAATCGTAAACGTGAGGCAGCTGTGGTCGTGGAATGCACGTCGCAGCTGCTCTATCTCATCCTGGGAGTCGGCGCAGATGAAGGTGTCATCGATGTAGCGCACATACATCCTCGGTTTCCTGGAAATCTGGAAGACCCTCTCTTCGACGGTACCCATATAGAAATTGGCGAAAAGGACCCCAAGGGGAGATCCCATCGCCACGCCGTCGATCTGGATGAACATATAGTTGCGGTGATCAGCAAAAGAGGCCTTCTTAGTGCAGAGGTATAAGCGCTCCACCATCAGCGCCTTCGTCAGGAGGGCCCTCTCACACTACTCCTCCTGGAATGACACACAGTGAGTTGGAGCCGCCGCCCAAGGTCCTCGTCGACAACGGACACACCAATCGTGCTGTTGATGAGTCAATAAGGAAAAGTATGGATGACTGGTACCACCAGGAACCCCGCCCCAATGTTGCAGAGCCCATCAAGCTTTTCTACAAGGGGCACTTCCACCGGAGGTACAAGGAGGACGAATAAGCCCTCAAAAAGATCATCGAGGAAAACGTCAGCCCCGCCGACCCAGACAGAAATATTAAAATAATTATATATCATAAAACAAAGAAGACGAGCAGCCTGGTGATGAGAAACAACCCTTCGGCGCCCCTGCAGGATCCCTTGAAGAAGACGAGTGTGGTCTACCGTTACACATGCCCCGTCCGAGGATGCCTCGGCAAATACGTCGGTATGACCTCCATGCGTTTCTCCAAGCGAATCTCCTGCCACGCCCAAGAAGGAGCCATATTCAGCCACGCCAGGACTGCTCATAACAAACGGATAAAAAGAAATGATATTATCCCTAATATCATAATAATAGATCAGACAACAGATCCCCGACATCTGCGCCTCTTAGAAGCCCTTTATATAGGTAAGGAGAAACCAAACTTAAATATAACTCAAGAAACGTTTCTCCTTCCCACCGCCGCCTGGAGAGCACCGAGCGACCCCCCGACGATGCCAGACAATCAGGAGCCCCCACAGGATGATACGATTCCTGCTACAGACGGAATTCCTGACGTTCATCCCCAGGCGCACCACTGTGGCGCTCGCACAAGAGAATCCCCGAGACCTTCGAGGCAAGATCCACGGCTTCGCCCAAGACCGGCCCGACCAATGAGAATGCAACTCTAGGTCCGTGCTGCTATAAATACCGTTCCGCAAAATTTCTTGCTACAGTCTCTTCAACTGACTCGTCCGAAGATGACCTATGTATGAGAAGGTCAAAACGTCACGTAATACCAGCTATACCAGCACCAACACCAGCCCTTAATCCAAAGAGAATCCCCGAGACCTTCGAGGCGAGATCCACGGCTTCGCCCAAGACCGGCCCGACCAATGAGAATGCAACTCTAGGTCCGTGCCGCTATAAATACCGTTCCGCAAACTTTCTTGCTACAGTCTCTTCAACTGACTCGTCCGAAGATGACCTATGAGAAGGTCAAAACTTCGCGTAATACCAGCTATACCAGCACCAACACCAGCCCTTAATCCAAAGACGACCCTGGCCCGAACTGAAGTACGCTTACGGAATAATACCGGCACTGACGACGTCCCCTGCTTGACCTGGACCTGATATCCTGTTCTAATAAAAGATTCCTTCAGCGTTTACAATTTTTGAAAATTCCCAATATGAATATTGGCCAGTTACTCAGAAACATCGCTGAGCCTGAGAAGCGAATTGTAAGGAAAATAGAAAAAACAATATATAAAATCAACTCGCTTAATTCTGCCATCCTTTTTAACAGTATTTGCCTAAAAGAGGGTCTTCTACCAAAATACACATTCTTCCGGCTACATGACCCTACCGCCCAGCGAGAACCAGGCACGAGGAGCTTCAGGAGGACCCTGCTGCAACGGCAACTGCACGCCAAGGAACAAGAGAGGGCCGCACTCGTCGAGGAAAAGGACAGCTTATACTCCGAGTGGGAGGGCCTCCACGGTCGTAGCGACCCTGTTGCAGCTCCTCCTCGTGCCTCAGACGAAGAAAATGGCGCAATAGACAACCCCCAAGGGCGTGGACAACACGAATACATCATCGACTGCCTTCGCTGCCTGGAGGAAAAAAATGCTGAGAAACTCGTCGCCCTCAATGGAGGTAAGATACGCCTCCCACAAGGACGTGACGAGTACATCAACCTCACAAGTCACGTCCCAACACCTGACGAAGACAAGATCCTGCGGATGGGTCTCAACTGCCACTTCATCACGCAGCCGAAGCCGATGGATAAACGCTTGGAAATTGAATATCTCCTCGACGGTATCCAGAAGCAAGAGGACCTTGGAAACTTGCGGACGACTGACGCCCTTCAGCCCCTTCTGTTTGCCGAGGCCCTCACCGACCGTGGAGACTACCGCAGTGGTATCATCAGCCGTGACCTGAGGGAAGCAGCGAAGCAGTTAAGGAAGCGTGAGGACGTCACAGTACGCAGGGCCGATAAAACTGCTGCTTTCGTCCTTATCCAGACTGAGGAATACCGCCGGAAGATTGAAGAAATCCTGGCAGACTCCACGAAATTCCACAGAATCACCAAGAACCCCGTCGACGACATCAAGCGAGAGGCCAACCGGATTATTGAAACGGTCAACGCCGCCTCGAACGCCCTGCATTTGCCACCCATAACGGGTGACCATGACTTAGGCTACATCTATGGGAATGTTAAGACCCATAAACAAGGGAACCCCCTTCGCCCCATAATCAGCCAGATCCCTGCCCCTACGTACCTGTTGGCCAAGAAACTTAACACCATCTTAACCCCGTACGTCCCAGATAGGCACAGCCTGAAGTCGGCCGAGTTCTTGGACGCCCTACAAGCAACGCCCCCCGGAGAATACATCGCTTCGATGGATGTAGAGTCCCTGTTTACCAACGTCCCCGTTGACGAGACCATACAAATGATTTTGGACAGAGTTTACAGGGACCCCACCCCGCCACTCCATCCTTAAACATCCCAGAGCATGCCCTTTGAGCCCTGCTGGAAATCTGCACTAAGAAGGCCCCTTTTGCTGATCACCGCAACTATATGTTCACCCAGATCGACGGCGTGGCGATGGGATCTCCCCTTGGGGTCCTTTTCGCCAATTTCTATATGGGTACCGTCGAAGAGAGGGTCTTCCAGATTTCCAGGAAACCGAGGATGTACGTG
Source organism: Macrobrachium nipponense (assembly GCF_015104395.2). NCBI lineage: Eukaryota > Metazoa > Arthropoda > Malacostraca > Decapoda > Palaemonidae > Macrobrachium > Macrobrachium nipponense. The sequence continues at coordinate 82,734,833 of NC_087209.1, forward strand.
CGCTACATCGATGACACCTTCGTCTGCGCCGACTCCCGGGATGAGATAGAGCAGCTGCGACGTGCATTCCACGACCACAGCTGCCTCATGTTCACGATTGAACATTGCCAAGATCGCCGCCTCCCCTTCCTTGACGTCCTTGTCGAACAGCGAGATTCCGAATTCAGCATGAGGGTGTACACGAAGCCGACGAACCTGGGAATGTGCATGAATGGTGAGAGTGAGTGCCCTGAGAGGTATAAGCGCTCCACCATCAGCGCCTTCGTCAGGAGGGCCCTCTCACACTACTCCTCCTGGAATGACACACACAGTGAGTTGGAGCGCGCTGCCCAGGTCCTCGTCGACAACGGACACACCAATCGTGCTGTTGATGAGTCAATAAGGAAAAATATGGATGACTGGTACCACCAGGAACCCCGCCCCGATGTTGCAGAGCCCATCAAGCTTTTCTACAAGGGGCACTTCCACCGGAGGTACAAGGAGGACGAACAAGCCCTCAAAAAGATCATCGAGGAAAACGTCAGCCCCGCCGACCCAGACATAAATATTAAAATAATTATATATTATAAAACGAAGAAGACGAGCAGCCTGGTGATGAGAAACAACCCTTCGGCGCCCCGGCAGGATCCCTTGAAGAAGACGAGTGTGGTCTACCGTTACACATGCCCCATCCGAGGATGCATTGGCAAATACGTCGGTATGACCTCCATGCATTTCTCCAAGCGAATCTCCTGCCACGCCCAAGAAGGAGCCATATTCAGCCACGCCAGGACTGCTCATAACAAACGGACTTGATGAGAGAAAAGAAAGTAGATGTTGCGTGTGTGCAAGAAACGCGGTGGAAAGGAAATAAAGCTAAAGAGTTGGGAGATGGATATAAGCTATATTATAGTGGAGCAAATAAACAAGGTAGAAATGGAGTTGGCATAGTACTGTCTAGTGAACTAAAGAACTCGGTAAGAGAAGTGCATAGAAAGAATGACCGTATCATCAGATTGAAGATATGTTATGGAGGAGAGATTCTGAATATTATAAGCGCATATGCACCACAAGTTGGTTGCACAGAAGAAGAGAAGGGAAATTTCTGGAGAGACATGGATGGAATAATGCAAGAACTGGAAGAGCATGAGAGGGTGATAGTTGGGGCAGATTTGAATGGCCATGTCGGAAGTGAAAATGAGGCGATTGGGCGGGTGCATGGGGGTCATGGAATTGGGGAGAGAAACCCAGAAGGAGAGAGTGTAGTGGACTTTGCTGTGTCATTCGACATGGCAATAGTAAACACATTCTTTGAGAAGAAAAGGGAACATCTAATAACATATAGGAGTGGGGGAAGATTCTCCCAGATAGACTATTTCTTGTATAAAAGGATAAATCTGGTGGAGGTCAAGAACTGCAAAGTTATTCCAGGCAACCATGTAGCCCCCCAACACAGGCTGCTATGTATGGACTTGAAGTTGAAAAGGGAAAGAAAAACCAAAGCTAAAAGGATAAGGAAAATTAAATGGTACGAATTACAGAAGGAAGGGGATAAGAAGAGAGAGTTTAAGAGGAGGGTTTTGGAGGATATTGATATAGGGATTGAAGATGTTCAAGAATGGTGGGCACGAAATGCAGCAGTAATAAGAAGGCATGGAAAGGAGCTGCTAGGAGAGACATCTGGTATCATATGGGAAGAAAAGGAGAGTTGGTGGTGGGATGAAGACATTGAGAAAGTAGTAAAAGATAAGAAGGAGGCAAAGAAAAGAGGGGAAGAGTCACAGTCAGTGGAAGACAGAAATGGGTACAGAGAGAAAAACAAGGTGGTGAAAAAGGTGGTAGCCCAAGCTAAAGCAAAGTCGTATGATGATGTGTATAATGAGCTGGGGACAAAGGAAGGATTAAAGAAGATGATCAAGCTATCAAAGGATAGAAATAAGAGCACCAAAGATATAACACATATCAAACAAATAAAGGATCAAGAGGGTGTAGTGCTTAGAAAGGAGGAAGACATTGTGAAGAGATGGAAAGAATATTTCGAACAGTTGTTAAATGAAGAAAATAATAGACTAATAAGAGAGGATGGGCAAGTGAACATTGGCATGGTAATGAGGTTTTCTAGGCAAGAGGTACTAAATGCACTGAAGAAGATGAAGAATGGGAAGGCAACCGGACCAGACATGATCCCGGTGGAGGCATGGAAAGCATTAGGAGATGAAGGAGTGGATATACTGTACGATCTTATGATAAAGATCCTTGAATAGGAAAAGATACCAAATGAGTGGCGTGGGAGTATATTGATCCCAATTTTTAAAGGGAAAGGCGATGTCCAAGAGTGTGGTAATTATAGGGGCATTAAATTGATGTCCCACACTTTGAAGATACTGGAAAGGATTGATAGATGGCTAGAACTGAGAGAAGAAGTACAAATAGGTAAAGAGCAGATGGGATTTATGAAGGGAAGGGGAACAACAGATGGTATATTTTGTCTGAGGCAAATAATGGAGAAATTCGGGGAAAGACAAAGGGACCTACATATGGTATTCATTGACCTTGAAAGGCTTATGACCGAGTCCGAGACAAGAGGTATGGAGGAGCCTGAGGGAGAAGATGGTGCCAGAGAAGTATGTGCGATTGATACAAGAGATGTACCGGAATGTATTTACCAGAGTGAGGAGCAGTGTTGGGGAGACAGAAGGTTTTGAGGTGAGAGTAGGATTACACCAGGGGTCGGCTCTGAGCCCATTTATCTTTAACATAGTGATGGATGTTATAATATAGGAAGTAAGGGAGACAGTACCATGGAACATATTGTATGCGGATGATATTGTTCTGTGTGCAGAGAGCAGGGAAGATCTGGAAGTGAAATTGGAAAGATGGAGACAAGTACTGGAGGACAGAGGAATGAGAATAAGTAGATCCAAGACAGAATATATGTGTACCACCACTGAGGGGGATGATAGAGAAAGTATTCAGCTTGGTGGAGAGCAAATAAGGAGAGTTGATAAGTTTAAGTATTTGGGATCTTTTGTTAACGCTGGAGGAAGTATGGAAGAAGAAGTAAAACATCGGGTACAGGCAGGCTGGAACAACTGGAGAGCGGCCTCGGGAGTTCTTTGTGACAAAAGAGTGCCGCTTAGGTTAAAAGGAAAATTTCACAAGACGGTGGTAAGAACAGCAATGCTGTATGGTACGGAAACAGCAAGCATGAGAAAAGCAGAGCAGAAGAAGATGGATGTGGCAGAAATGAGAATGCTTAGGTGGATGTCTGGGATGACAAGAGTGGATAGGATCAGAAATGACTACATAAGGGGGTCAACTAAGGTGGTGGAAGTATCAAAGAAAGTGCAGGAGGGGAGGCTGAGATGGTATGGACACCTGTTGAGGAGAGATGAGGACTACGCTGGGAGACATACTATGGGGGTGGAGGTGCAAGGAAGAAGAAAAAGAGGGAGACCAAGAAAGAGATGGAAGGACTGTGTGAGAGGAGACTTGACTTAAATGAGAAGGGAATTGATGAGGCAGAAGCACAAGATAGAAATAGATGGAAACGGCTCATCCGAAACAGCGACCCCATATAAAAATGGGAACAAGCTGGGAAGAAGAAGATCAGACAACAGATCCCCGACATCTGCGCCTCCTAGAAGCCCTTCATATAGGTAAGGAGAAACCAAACTTAAATATAACTCAAGAAACGTTTCTCCTTCCCACCGCCGCCCGGAGAGCAGCGAGCGACCCCCCGACGATGCCAGATAATCAGGAGCCCCCACAGGATGATACGATTCCTGCTACAGACGGAATTCCTGACGTTCATCCCCAGGCACACCACTGTGGCGCTCGCACAAGAGAATCCCCGAGACCTTCGAGGCGAGATCCACGGCTTCGCCCAAGACCAGCCCAACCAATGAGAATGCAACTCGAGGTCCGTGCCGCTATAAATACTGTTCCGCAAACTTTCTTGGTACAGTCTCTTCAACCGACTCGTCCGAAGATGACCTACGAGAAGGTCGAAGCGTCACGTAATACCAGCTATACCAGCACCAACACCAGCCCTTAATCCAAAGACGACCCTGGCCCGAACTGTACTACGCTTACGGAATAATACCGGCACTGACGACGACCCCTGCTTGACCTGGACCTGATATTATCCTGTTCTAATAAAAGATTCCTTCAGCATTTACAATTTTTGAAAATTCCCAATATGAATATTGGCCAGTTACTCAGAAACATTGCTGAGCCTGAGAAGCGAATTATAAGGAAAATAGAAAAAACAATATATAAAATCAACTTGCTTAATTCTGCCATCCTTTTTAACAGTATTTGCCTAAAAGAGGGTCTTCTACAAAAATATTATTATTATTATTATTATTATTATTATTATTATTATTATTATTATTATTATTATTATTATTATTATTATTATTATTATTATTATTATTATTATTATTTTTTTATTATATAATAATACTGAGGTTTCTCATAGACGACAGACTGCTTCTCAATGTGCGCACCACGGCTATGCTGCCCTGTGCTGAACTGCCCTGCCCTGCCGTGAGTCTGCCCTGCCCTGTGTCTCAATGTGCGACCGGCCTACGATGTCTTATCTTGCATATCTTGGTTTTCATCAGCAGATGGATTCTGGGTTTTCTTGGTACTTTTTATGCAGTTATTTGTTGACATGTTTCCGCCAGCCTGTTGGTCATCTTCTGGACAGTTGAGATGAAACTAGAGACACATGGTGGATGACAATATTCATAGGACATTCTTAGGCCAGGTGCACAGTGAGACTTAGGGCAGAGCAGAGAAGGGCAAATGCAGGGCAGGGCAGGGCAGGTCAGCACAGGGCAGCATAGGCGTGGTGCGCACATTGAGAAGCAGTCTGTCCTATGCAGATTGTGTGGTCATGGTTGCCGCTTATGATTACCTGAGAAACCTCAGTATTATTATTATTTTTTTTTTTTTTGCTCTATCACAGTCCTCCAATTCGACTGGGTGGTATTTATAGTATGGGGTTCCGGGTTGCATCCTGCCTCCTGAGGAGTCCATCACTTTTCTTACTATGTGCGCCGTTTCTAGGATCACACTCTTCTGCATGAGTCCTGGATCTACTTCAGCCTCTAGTTTTTCTAGATTCCTTTTCAAGAATCTTGGGATCGTGCCTAGTGTTACTATGATTATGGGTACTATTTCCACTGGCATGTCCCATATCCTTCTTATTTCTATTTTCAGATCTTGATACTTATCCATTTTTTCCCTCTCTTTCTCTTCAACTCTGGTGTCCCATGGTATTGCGACATCAATGAGTGATACTTTCCTCTTGATTTTGTCAATCAACTCCACGTCTGGTCTATTTGCACGTATCACCCTATCTCTTCTGATACCAGAGTCAAAAAGGATCTTTGCCTGATCATTTTCTATCACTCCCTCTGGTTGGTGCTCGTACCACTTATTACTGCAAGGTAGCTGATGTTTCTTGCACAGGCTCCAATGGAGGGCTTTTGCCACTGAATCATGCCTCTTTTTGTACTGGTTCTGTGCAAGTGCCGGGCATTCGCTTGCTATATGGTTTATGGTTTTATTTTTCGTATTGCACTTCCTACATATGGGAGAGATGTTATTTCCGTCTATCGTTCTCTGAATATATCTGGTTCTTAGGGCCTGATCTTGTGCTGCTGTTATCATTCCTTCAGTTTCCTTCTTTAGCTCTCCCCTCTGTAGCCATTGCCATGTGTCATCGCTGGCTAGTTTTTTAGTCTGTCTCATGTATTGTCCGTGCATTGGTTTGTTGTGCCAGTCCTCTGTTCTGTTTGTCATTCTCCTGTCTCTGTATATTTCTGGGTCTTCGTCTACTTTTATTAGTCCTTCTTCCCATGCACTCTTTAGCCACTCGTCTTCACTGGTTTTCAGATATTGCCCCAGTGCTCTGTTCTCGATGTTGACGCAGTCCTCTATACTTAGTAGTCCTCTCCCTCCTTCCTTTCATGTTATGTATAGTCTGTCCATATTTCCTCTTGGGTGTAGTGCTTTGTGTATTGTCATATGTTTCCTGGTTTTCTGATCTATGCTGCGGAGTTCTGCCTTCGTCCATTCCAATATTACTGCGCTGTATCTGATTACTGGCACTGCCCATGTGCTTATGGCTTTTATCATATTTCCGGCATTGAGTTTTGACTTGAGTATCGCCTTGAGTCTCTGCATATATTCTTTCCTGATCGTATCCTTCATCTCTTGGTGTTTCATATCCCCTCCTTACATTATTCCCAGGTATTTGTATCCTGTCTCATCTATGTGTTTGATGTTGCTCGCATCTGGTAGCTTTATCCCTTCAGTTCTCGTTACTCTGCCTTTTTGTATGTTGACTAAGGCGCATTTTTCTATTCCAAACTCCATCCTGATGTCCCCAAATACAATCCTTACAGTCTGGATTAGGGTATCTATTTCCTTGATGCTCTTACCATACAGCTTGATGTCGTCCATGAACATCAGATGGTTGATTATTATTATTATTATTATTTCGGAAGGAGACCCTCTCGTAGACATGTTTTGTTAAAAATGACTGCTGCTTCAGCACTATTAATCTTATAAAGAGTCTTCTCTATCTTTCTGATGACGGCTTTCTCGTTGTTGCTTAGACTGGCAAGCAACGCACCAAAGGGCATGGTAAAATTCGGTTGAGTCATTTGATTTATTATTGCTTATACAATTCTCTCTCTCTCTCTCTCTTCTCTCTCTCCTCTCTCTCTCTCTCTCTCTCTCTAACGCGACGTTTCCTCCTGATCGACAGGACATTATCAAGCGATAACTGCTGAGGGACTGAATTCCAGTGGCGAGTCCTTCTCCTTTTATCGTGGTGTTGCGAGCTCTTCAGTACGGTCAGAGCACTTCTCCGGCAGGTCGAGTTTTTATTGGTTCCCGGGAAGGTGACTCATACGGCGGGCGTTGACGAGTCTTGCAGACCTTCTCAGGTAGGGGGTATCACCGGGAGCCTCTTGATTGGCTTCTACCTGCGTGACGTCACCCCTGGTATTATTCTCATGTCCGGTGTTCGTTCCATGCGCGCTGGTACTTTCGTTAGGGGGGAGGGGTGTGGTCCTCCTCACACACGTCGGTATCAGGAACGCTTCTTGGGTGGTATTGAGGGGAGGCTTTTCCTCGAGGATGAGCAGCACTTCTAGGAGACGCAGACGTCGTGGGTCAGGTGCTCTCCCGATTATCTTAATATTCCTGACGATGTCGTCTCTCGTGATGTTTCTGCGGTGTACTGCAAGGGCGTGCTGCCTAATGGCGCCCTCCTGGGCGTGGCAGGAAATCCTTTTTGACAGGCGCATCGTCGTTATGCCGATGTAAATCCCAGGGCATCCTTGGGCGGGGCATACGTATCGGCAGACGACGTTGAACTGCTTCAGGGGGTCTCCTGCCAGTGGGGAGGGTTTGTTCTTCATCAGGAGGACTTTCGTACGCCGATTCTTGTAGTAAATAATGAGGGACACTCTCTTTCCTTCCTCCATGGGGCGGACGTGTTCCTCTATTATTTTCTTCATGGCTGCTTCTTCTTCCTTGTATTGGTGGTGCATGAAGGCTTTATAAAAAAGTTTGATATCCTCCGGGGGCGGAATGTTCCTTCTCTCTTCCTCCGTCATGTACCACTTGTCAAGGGCGGCTCGAGTTTCTCGGTTTACGAGTTTGTTTGAGTACCCATTGTTAATTAGCATCTGGGATGCTCGGTCGAGTTCGAGGTGTGTGTCCTGCCACGTCGAACAGTGCGAGAGGGCCCTCCTGACGAAGGCCCTGACGGTAGTGGTCTTGAACCGCGCAGGACACTCGCTATCACCATTCAGACAAAGTCCGAGGTTCGTAGCTTTGGTGTAAACTGTAGTCGCCAACTTCTGATTCGTCTTCATGACAAGGACGTCAAGGAAGGGGAGCCGTTGCTGCTGTACTCGACAGTGAAGTTGAGTGCGCTGTGCTGCAGGAACTGCTGCCGAAGGGCTTCTACCTCATCCTCGCAGTCGGCTTGCACGAAGATGTCATCGATGTAGCGTCCGTATGTGCGGGGACATCTGTGTTGCGAGAAGACCCTTTCTTCCACTTCTCCCATGTAGAAGTTAGCGAAGAGGACTCCTAAGGGGGACCCCATCGCTACGCCGTCCTTTTGGCGGTACATCTGTCCTCGGTAGGTGGTGAAAGGGGCTCTCTTCGTACAGATATCCAGCAGGGTTCTTAAGGAGTCTTCTGGGATGTTAGGGGGTCTCATATCGGGATTCCTATATACCCGCTCCATGATGATCCCTATCGTCTCGTCGACTGGGACGTTGGTGAATAGGGACTCAACGTCTAAGGACGCCATGGTTCCCGCACCGGGGGACTCGCGGATCTTCTCCAAAAATTCCACCGATGAGGTGAGGCAGTACCTGGAGGAGATATAGGGGGTCAGAATTTTATTAAGGCGTTTGGCCAGAGCGTAAGTCGGGGCGGGCGTTTGGCTGATGATCGGGCGTAGGGGGTTGCCTTCTTTGTGGGTCTTCACGTTCCAGTATAGGTAGCCGAGGCTGTAGTCACCTTGGATGGGCGGGAGGTGTGTGGCATTCGTAGCGGCATTCACGGCTCCGATGACCCGGTTGGCGTCACGTTTGATGTCTTCCGTAGGGTTCTTCGTAAGTCTCTCGATCTTAGAGACATCAGACAAGATGGCGTCGAGTTTCTCGATGTATTCCGAGGTGCTGATGAGCACGAACGTGGCTGTCTTGTCTGCACGCCTTACGGTGTTGTCTTCTTTCTTCTTCAGATCTGCGGCTGCCTCCTTCATCTCCTGATACTGACGTGTGTGAGGAGGACCACACCCCTCCCCCCTAACGAAAGTACCAGCGCGCATGGAACGAACACTGGACATGAGAATAATACCAGGGGTGACGCCACGCAGGTAGAAGCCAATCAAGAGGCTCCCGGTGATACCCCCTACCTGAGAAGGTCTGCAAGACTCGTCAACGCCCGTCGTATGAGTCACCTTCCCGGGAACCAATAAAAACTCGACCTGCCGGAGAAGTGCTCTGACCGTACTGAAGAGCTCGCAACACCACGATAAAAGGGAGAAGGACTCGCCACTGGAATTCAGTCCCTCAGCAGTTATCGTTTGATAATGTCCTGTCGATCAGGAGGAAACGTCACGTTAGAGAGAGAGAGAGAGAGAGAGAGAGAGAGAGAGAGAGAGAGAGAATTGTATAAGCAATAATAAATCAAATGACTCAACCGAATTTTACCATGCCCTTTGGTGCGTTACTCGCCAGTCTAAGCAACAACGAGAAAGCCGTCATCAGAAAGATAGAGAAGACTCTTTATAAGATTAATAGTGCTGAAGCAGCAGTCATTTTTAACAAACATATTATTATTATTATTATTATTATTATTATTATTATTATTATTATTATTATTATCATAATAATAATAATAATAATAATAATAATAATAATAATAATAATAATAATAATAATAATAATAATAATTCTTGAATCTTGCATCACTCAACTCAGATGTTAAACCAAATGCATTATGGGTATTCCTGAAGGCCATGTACTCACTCCTACACAGTGATCTCTTTCCCCTACAAATGCACATTGTAAGAATACCCACTGTAATATTGTGGAATAAACGTATTATTATTATTATTATTATTATTATTATTATTATTATTATTATTATTATTATTATTATTATTATTATTATCTTCTCTTGTCCATTCCTTCCTTTGGTTTGCTTTTGTAGCTCCAATCTCAGGCTGTTGGTTACTGTCGTTGTTGGTGGTCAGTTGCTGGATGACGACCTCCAAGTACCTGACCGTCTCCCCTTCAATTGGGTTGAATACTTGGCTGCCGGACGAAGCTCCTCTGTTGCCAGAGGTTCCATTTACGTCGTTGTCGTTTATTCCTTCATTTGTTAACATCATTGCTGAGTTTTGCTATTTAACCCATAGCTGGACCCTACCCCATCAGGGATAGGTACTCATTTACAGCTGAGTAGACTGAGAAAATTATGGTAAAGATCCTTTCCCAAGGAATCAACGCCGAGGAGAGTGGTCACCCATCCAACAACTGACCAGCCCCAATGTTGCTTAACCTGTCAATTGACGGCCTAACCCCCTCTGCCACGGCGCCACACTTTATTATTATTATTATTTTTTTTTTTTTTTTTTTTTGCTCTATCACAGTCCTCCAATTCGACTGGGTGGTATTTATAGTGTGGGGTTCCGGGTTGCATCCTGCCTCCTTAGGAGTCCATCACTTTTCTTACTATGTGTGCCGTTTCTAGGATCACACTCTTCTGCATGAGTCCTGGAGCTACTTCAGCCTCTAGTTTTTCTAGATTCCTTTTCAGGGATCTTGGGATCGTGCCTAGTGCTCCTATGATTATGGGTACGATTTCCACTGGCATATCCCATATCCTTCTTATTTCTATTTTCAGATCTTGATACTTATCCATTTTTTCCTCTCTTTCTCTTCAACTCTGGTGTCCCATGGTATTGCGACATCAATGAGTGATACTTTCTTCTTGACTTTGTCAATCAACGTCACGTGGTCTGTTTTGCACGTATCACCCTATCCGTTCTGATACCATAGTCCCAGAGGATCTTTGCCTGATCGTTTTCTATCACTCCTTCAGGTTGGTGCTCGTACCACTTATTACTGCAAGGTAGCTGATGTTTCTTGCACAGGCTCCAGTGGAGGGCTTTTGCCACTGAATCATGCCTCTTTTTGTACTGGTTCTGTGCAAGTGCCGGGCATTCACTTGCTATGTGGTTTATGGTTTCATTTTTCGTATGGCACTTCCTACATATGGGAGAGATGTTATTTCTGTCTATCGTTCTTTGAACATATCTGGTTCTTAGGGCCTGATCTTGTGCCGCTGTTATCATTCCTTCAGTTTCCTTCTTTAGCTCTCCCCTCTGTAGCCATTGCCAATTGTCATCGCTGGCTAGTTCTTTAGTCTGTCTCATGTATTGTCCGTGCATTGGTTTGTTGTGCCAGTCCTCTGTTCTTTCTGTCTTTCTCCTATCTCTGTATATTTCTGGGTCTTCATCTACTTTTATTAGTCCTTCTTCCCATGCACTCTTTAGCCACTAGTCTTCACTGGTTTTCAGATATTGCCCCAGTGCTCTGTTTTCGATGTTGACGCAGTCCTCTATACTTAGTAGTCCTCTCCCTCCTTCCTTTCGTGTTATGTATAGTCTGTCCGTATTTGCTCTTGGGTGTAGTGCTTTGTGTATTGTCATTTGTTTCCTGGTTTTCTGATCTATGCTGCGGAGTTCGGCCTTCGTCCATTCCACTATTCCTGCGCTGTATCTGATTACTGGCACTGCCCATGTGTTTATGGCTTTTATCATATTTCCGGCATTGAGTTTTGACTTGAGTATCGCCTTGAGTCTCTGCATATATTCTTTCCTGATCGTGTGCTTCATCTCTTGGTGTTTTATATCTCCTCCTTCCATTATTCCCAGGTATTTGTATCCTGTCTCATCTATGTGTTTGATGTTGTTCCCATCTGGTAGCTTTATCCCTTCAGTTCTCGTTACTTTGCCTTTTGTATGTTGACTAAGGCGCATTTTTCTATTCCAAACTCCATCCTGATGTCCCCAGATACAATCCTTACAGTCTGGATTAGGGTATCTATTTCCTTGATGCTCTTACCATACAGCTTGATGTCGTCCATGAACATCAGATGGTTGATTTTGTTGCCTCTTTTCTTGAGTTGGTACCCGGCATCCATCTTCTGTAGTACTTTTGTCATGGGAATCATGGCTACTACGAAGAGTAGTGGGGACAGTGAGTCGCCCTGGAAGATCCCTCTCCTGATATTAACCTCTGCTAGTCTTATTCCAGAGCTTGTAAGTATTGTATTCCAGTTGCGCATTGTATTTTTGAGGAAGCTGATGGTATTTTCCTCTGCCCCATATATTTTCAGGCATTCTATTAGCCATGTGTGTGGTATCATGTCGAAGGCTTTCTTATAGTCTATCCATGCCATGCTTAGGTTGGTTTTCCTTCTCCTACTGTTCTTCATTACCATTTTGTCTATCAGGAGCTGGTCTTTTGTGCCCCTACACTTCCTTCTGCAGCCTTTCTGTTGGTGGGGGATGGTGTTTGTCTCCTCTAGGTAGTTGTATAGCCTTTCACTGATGATACCTGTTAGTAACTTCCACATTATTGGCAGGCAGGTGATAGGCCTGTAGTTACTGGCCATATTTCCCTTACTCTTGTCTTTTTGTACTAAGGATGTTCTTCCTGTGGTCATCCAATTGGGTGCTTGGTGATTTGAGATACAATGCTGGAGTTGTTCTGCTTTTCGTGGGTGTAGGGCCTTGAAGTTTTTGAGCCAGTATCCATGGACTTCATCGGGACCTGGGGCTTTCCAGTTTGGCATTTTCTTTAGTTGGTGTCTGACTGTGTCTGTCGTGATCTCTGTGAATCTTTGTTTTATTCTGCCTGTTTCTTCTTCCTTGACTTCCTGGAGCCATGTTGAATGTTTGTTGTGTGATACCGGATTACTCCATATGTTTTCCCAGTCTCTTACTTGGTTCGGCTTCAGGAATTTCTGTTTGGTTTGTCTTCCCCTCTTAGTTGGCTGTATAGTCTTTTCTGGTTGGTTCCGAATAGTTTGTTCTGTTGGTATCCCTTATTCCTGTTCATGTACCGTTGGATCTTGTGTGCTTTGGCCTTAAGCCTCTGTTTTACATCTTCTATTGTGTTGTTTAGTCCCCTCTCTTGTACTTTGTATTTCTCGTTGAGTTCCTCCCTTGTTTTCTTGCTTCTTAGCCTTTTTTCTGCCATCTCTTTCAGTTTACTCAAGTCAGATCTCATCACCATGATTTGCTTTTCCAGGCGCCTTTTCCAAGGAGGTTGCTGTTTTGGTTTCTGTTGGGTTGGTTGTGACGGTGGTGTTGGTGTTCGAATCCCCATCAGTTCTGCTACTAATCTTGCTCCTGCATATGTCAAGTTATTTGTTTCTGTGATACTGGTGGTGTGTATTAGGCCCATTATTTCATTGACCTCACTTGTTTTCTCCCTTAATTTCTTGGTGTTGTATTATTATTATTATTATTATTATTATTATTATTATTATTATTATTATTATTATTATTATTATTATTATTATTATATTATTATATAATAATAATAATAATAATAATAATAATAATAATAATAATAATAATAATAATAATAATAATAATAATAATAATAATAATGATGATTTCAGCCCCACAATAATATCGCCTGTAAAGTATATAGAGTCTTTAATAATAAGAGCTTTCGAACCCTGCACCAGGTTCATCCTCAGCCAAGTGAACATAATGAATTGAAAAATCTGTCGAAGTAAACTTCTGAATAGGACAATTATTCCACCATGACGAACGCAAATGAAGGAAGCGCTCAACAGCCCAACTAGGTGATTCCGTCGTTGTTGTTCGAATTCCTGCTGGTTATTCTGCTGGAACGTCTTGTGGGCTGTGATGATGCTGCACGGTTTTCCCTTGGCGATGCGGCTGCAACAATGCTGGACATCACGTCCCCCGTGTTGTAATCTGTCTGAGGGATGAGAGCAGAAGAGGGGCAGCATCAGGCGGAGAAAAAACAGAGCTTGTCTTATGATAAAAATTTTTAACAAAGTTTTTAAGAATGCAAAAATTTACTAATGGGTCTTCCCCAACGAACGACTCGTTACCGTAAAAAGCTTCTCCTAAGTTTATGGCGGCGCCTTCCATTAGTCTTCTTGTTTGTACATTGTTATTTTTAAAAATTATGTTAGATCCATCCCAATTCGGTCTATGGTTGTTCTTAAAAGCATGGGAGACTATTGCATTGTTCTGTGCATGAAGTGCATATGCTCGTTTGTGTTCCCTTAATCGGGTCGGTAATCCTCTTCCACTTTCCCCAAAATATTTTTCCTTACAGTCATGACAGGGGATTTCGTAAACTCCCGGAATGATAGTATTCTTATCGTTATTGTTGTTTCTAATTAGTTTATGGCTAATGGTGTTTGGGTATTTAATAACTATTTTGGTATCTTTCTGGCTACTGTTAACGTAATTACATAATTTGTCGAGGTTGGGATTAAATGGGAGGGGTAAGAAGCTGTTGAGCGCTTCCTTCATTTGCGTTCGTCATGGTGGAATAATTGTCCTATTCAGAAGTTTACTTCGACAGATTTTTCAATTCATTATGTTCACTTGGCTGAGGATGAACCTGGTGCAGGGTTCGAAAGCTCTTATTATTAAAGACTTTATATACTTTACATGCGATATTATTGTGGACCTGCAATCATTGTTATCATTTTCGACACTGAAAATTGTGCCCAATAATAATAATAATAATATGTTTATTCCACAATATTACAATGGGTATTCTTACAACGTGCATTTGTAGGGGAAAGAGATCACTGTGTAGGAGTGAGTACATGGCCTAGAGGAATACACATAATGCATTTGGTTTAACATCTGAGTTGAGTGATGCAAGATTCAAGAATTATTTCAGATTAAGCAGAGAACAATCTGATGAGGTGTATAACATGATGCAAAGTGACATATCATCTGAAGGTTCCAACGCCCAAAAACCAATAGGGATTAGAGAAAAACTGGCTGTTTTAATGTCAGTATGTTTTTCCATCATGTCTGTCTTTCTGCAATATAGGAATGGAGGAAAAAATCCACTGATGAACAATTCCCTTTTCTTTTGACCTGCAATACTGCCACTATAATGTCATTATAATGATAATCGTAAAAAGGAAAAATAACAGGGAAACCAGTGTTGATAAGCCCTCAGGTCTTTCCGAGAGATTCATCAGATATTAACAAAATCATGACATAATTATGACTTTCACATCATATAATAATTTGGTGGAAAATCAGGGGATGTGTCTTGATACTGTTCTGAAAGCACAGGGAGAGACTGTGATATGTCAGTAGTAGATGCATCAGTAGGTGTACATGCACGAGGAGTAGGCCATAGGATGAGTGGGAGGAATAGCTTTGGGGATCAGGAGACATGTCGAGCAAGGTTTCTTCAGCATCTGAAACTATGCAAAATACATCCCGTTTTATCTTGTGCTGAAAAGCTGGTGGCATTTTTGCCATCGATGTGTACATGGTCATGAAAAATGATAAAGAAGATCTCTTTCTTCCTGTCTAAATTTTTCATAATTTATTTCCTATCAAGTGCTCTCTGTTTAACTCTCTCTTCATGATTTTTTAAGATGGATTCCTTGAGCAGAGCAGTAACATCATTCTGATTTTTCTGTACTTCTCTTGCATGAGCTGTAGAGTCAACAATACTCTCACCCCCATCATATAATTCCTTGTCGAGTCCAGGATTTTAAAGTGAAGCAGTGATGAGTTGAGGGTTCCCTTCTTCGACCGAACTACTATCATCACGTACGCTCTCAGTGTCAGTCAGAGGATGATATCATGAGGATTACTGAGCAAGTTGCTTCCTGTGCTGCATGTGCGCAGAAAACTGCGCCTCAGACACTGCGTGACGCAGGCCGAAGCAGGTCTACCCCTGCGCTGTGCTGTCCTGCTTGACAATGTGTGCACTTCCATTTAAAATAGTGAAATGCAGTTTTCTGCCCTGCTCTGTGCTGTGTTGCCTGTGTCGCCTGCGTCTCAATGTGCGCCCGGCCTTAGGGTGTCCAATTCTCATTAGCTGCCTCAGGCAATTCTTCTTGAGGGGAGCCTCCTCTTGCTGCCCACAGAGGGATGCTCCTTATGAGTTTGCTCATTCTGGTTGCCAGTGGGTGTCACCCTACACACCAACATCGGGAGGAGGAAGGTCTCCTGTGTAGCACTGAGACTAGACATTTTCTCCTGATGTTTAGGGCTTTCAGGAAGCGCAGGCAGCGATGGTCAGTCATTTTATCTATTATGTCTATATTGTGGATAATGTAATTTCTTTTTATTCTCATGTTATGGGCAGTTTTTGGAGTGCTTAAAAATGGCACCCTCTTAGGCATAGCATTAAATTGTCTTAGAGAATCGTATGGTATTCTTGGACATGGCATTTGTATCAGTAGACAATGTGGGTTTTTTCAAGCAATCCTGCTTGTGGGGGAGCAGGATATTTCTCATCAATTGGCTGCTGGTTTTTCATTCCTGTAGAATATGATGAATTTAATCTTCTTCTCAGGAGTAGATGGGCTGAAGTTGACTTCAATGATGGTCCTGAGGGCGAGTTCCTCTTTTTTATATCATTTATGCAATTTTCCTTGATATAAAAGTTTGATATCAGAGATGCCGGGGCAAAGTTCCTGGTGGTACCATCTATCCATGGCTCCTTTAATGCACTTGTCTACACCCTGATTTGTATGTCTGTTATCGATGAGGATTTGGGCAACACATTCCAGCTCTCCGTGGATGTCAATCCGGGAGGAACAGTGCAAGGGATCTCGGCTAACGAAGGTGCTGATGGTGGATTGCTTGTATCTCTCAGGACACTTATACTCTCCATTCAGGCACACATGTACAACTTTGTGATGAAGCACTCCTCCCATTGCTAGACGAGGACGTCAAGGAAGGGGAGGTGACGTTAACGGCTGTGCTCAGTTTCATTCTGCTGTTGTCTATCAGTTCTTGTATCGATGGTTTCTTGTCAGCTTGTCTGGATAGGGTTGAAAGATGGCTCCCATGTTTTTGTGCACAATTACTCTTCCTCTAAGTGTAGTTAATATTCTACTGATGTAACTTTCATTAGGTTTGCATTATTCCTCTTTGGGCAAATAAATTCATAACCCACATTGATAGTCATCTCCATTGGCTTAGGTCCAAAGGTGCTATTTTTCATTACAAAGGACAATTGGCTGATGGACAATTAGACGACAGACCATCACCAACAGGATAATTGGCCAACAGGACAATTGGTAAATAGGACAATTGGCAGACACTTGACCAAACAGATACTTTGCAGGGATAACATTTTTCACCGAGGAGTATTAACAAAAAAAGGCAGATAAGAAAAAGAAAGTTTATCTATAAAAACATTAAAACCACAATTTAAAAACTCTTACAAACAATTACGCGCACAACCCTTAAAAATTGCAATCCGTCTTCCTTGTCCTAGTTGACTACAAGTTCTTTCAATCTTTCCTTAAAAGAAATATTTTTTTGTTTCCTCTTGGCAACCATTTATAACACATTTTCTAAAATAATCTCAGTGTTTGATTGTTCAACCCTAAGCTTCTCAATTAATCTGGAAATGTTAGGACGATGGACATTGGCTCTTATACTAAAAGCCTGGTGGAATGGAATGGAATATGAAATTTAGACTTGAAGCCAAGCACTGACATCTAAGGGATTATTCAGCGCTATAATGAATTTGGTTTGAGGTGAATATTCATAGTGATTAATATATAAATTAAACAAATAAAATAAAAGTGGTTTTAAAACTATGGTAAAACTGATATCCCAATAAAAATTATAACTTCGCATTTCGAGTGTGCAAACATGAATAAAAAAATTCATACATACATACCATACACGTAAATACATATGCATATAAACATGCATATATAAACAACTTCAAGTGTATATAGTATACTTGGCCATGTACCAAGAGGTCAATATTATATTTCATTAAAAATGTTAATGTTATTAACTGCTACATCCGGACCAAGCAGTTCTGCTATATCCCTGCCTCCTGCAGAATATCTATGGCAATGTAATGTGTTCCAGAGTAAGAGGAGAGTCACACTGCATACAGATCGGTGCAGTTACCCGCAGTAGAATGAACCGTAGGGTTAATCCAGAATGGCCAATTCTCAAACAGCATAATATAGTTTCTAACCTATGGTTTTGTTGGAATCAAGATAGCCAATGTTCAATACTTTGTCTGATCTTCCTGTACTTTTTAATGTTGGTCAGAAAGGGAGACAACCAACGTGCTTGCCATTTATTTTTTCATATATGAACGAATAGTCCATTTCATGTCAGTAGCAGGAACATGGTGGAAGAGAATGTCTTCTTCAGTAATGACATCTCTTGCTTCATGGTCAGCAAGTTCGTTACCAGAAATACCTACATGTGAAGGGACCCAGCAAAAATGGACTTATTTGAATTTGGAAGCAAGCCTATACACCCATTTTTGAACATATTGAATAATTGGATGCTTAAGGTTATATTGCTTAATGGCCAATGGTGCACTATAAGAATCTGAGTAAATGGTGAAATTATTACCCTGTAGATTGTTTCTTAAATGCACCAGATCATATTCTTAGACCAGAATGATGAACTACATCCAACTCCTTAAGTTTGCTTGCACTTGCTGAAAAGTAAATTTGGCAATACTCAAGTTTTGATTTACATAACGAGTCATATAACCGTGAAAGTGACCTATTATCAGCACTCCAGTTAAAACCTGAGACTACTTTTAAAATGTTAAGGGACTTTTTCACGTTCATTTTCAAGGAGTCAATATGACTAGACCATGTTGGCTTCTTATCAAAGATCATCCCTAAAAACTTCACCTCCTCCTCATACGGTATTAGTGTGTCTTTCAGCTTAATATTTGGGATGGTTTCCTTTTGATTACTTCTAGTAAAACGAACTGCCACAGTTTTGGAGGGGGAGAGTCGAAAGCCATTGTCATCCGCCCTATTGCTGATTGCATTAACTGCATTTTGCTGTAAATTACAAGCTGCAATAGCATAATAACTAGTGATATATATAGCAAGGTCATCCACAAACAACGACACCTTTAATGGAGGTGAGACACATTCAACATTGCTACTTATAGCCACAGCAAATAAGGTGACACTCAATACACTGCCTTGTACTCTGACTTTAATATATCTATCACTTAGAAATGACCTGATGAAATTTAACATACTGCCTCATATTCCAATATCATTGAGCTGCTTAATAATACCAAAATGCCAAGTAGTGTCATACGCTTTTTTGATATCGAAGAAGACTCAAATAGTCTGACAGCGTTTTGAGAAACCTTGCTGAATTTAGGTTTACAATCGTACTAGTGGGAATTTAGGTTTACAATCGTACTGGTGGGTCCAGAGTGGAACCATTTATCCTAAAGCCAAATTCCACAGATGATAACAAACCATTTTTTGCAAGATGCTACATTAGAGTAGAATTCACCACCTTCTCTAACAATTTGCACACACAACTTGTAAGAGATATTGACTGATAGCTTTTAAGATGATGTGCTTTCAATGGTTTCCTAATGGGAACAACAACTGTAATCTTCCAAGAAGGGGGTAGAATGCCAATTTCCCATAATTTGTTAAAGATTTTAAGAAGATAAGACTTAGTAGAATCTAGAAGATTTTTCAGCATGCTATAATGAATTCCCGGGGAATGCTGATTCAGAAGATGATAGTGCTTCCCTTAATTCCCTTAAAGTTAACTTAGAATTTTTTAAGATTCACCATTTCTAGTATCTAAATTCAGGGAGATGGTTGAATTCCTAATATTCTGGAAATGAGTTGAATAATTGTTGAATATTTCCTAGAACTTGATACTTCAAAGATATGCTCACCCAGTTTTTCAGTAACTTCATTAGGCTTGGTGACAAGGTCTTCATTGATTTTCAGACAAGGTGTTGGTGTTGGAACATATTTGCCACTTACCTTTCTAATTTTTTATCAAATCAACCTGATTGGGGCCTAAGAATTTATGCCATTTATATATAAAAAAAAGCCAGGATTCTCTTTTTACTTTTTAAAAATATTTCCTCTGCTTTGCTATCGTTCGTTGGTAAATAGATATTGCTGTTGCAGACTGACTGTATTTATAATGCCTATAACATTTCCTGGTAATTTTACTCACATTACCACAGGTTTTATTCCACCATGGAACAGCAGGTCTGCGTGGTTTCCCTTTGGTGTTTGGTATAGAGTTTTCTGCACTGTTCAGTATTTCAGAGGGAAAGTAGTACTCATAAGCCTTTACATGGGACTTGAATGACTCAGTTTCCTGGGATAGGTTAAATCTCCTTGAAATCTGGTCCAATCTGCTCCCTTTTACTTCCATTTAATAGGAAAATTCGAGGGCACATTTCTCACAAACTTAAGATGAATGGGAAAGTGATCACTGTCATGTAGATATTCATCTACAGCCCAGTTAAAATCCAAATAGAGTGAAGAAGAGCAAATACTCAAGTCTATAGCAGATTAATCACCTGTGTAAGATCATTACTATTAATAATGTCATCAATGATCCCACCCTATGTGTCCAAAAATTTACCTCCCCATAGTGGATTGTAAGAGTTAAAATCACCAAGTGGTAAAAAAGGAGGAGGAAGTTGATCAATTAAAAATTGAATGCCTCCAAGAGTGAACCTATATTTTGGGGGAAGGTAAAGGGAGCAGATTGTGCTTTTCTGGTCAAAATTAGCCTGGATAGCAATTGCTTGAAGCTGAGTGTTAAGGGGAACAATACAATGTTGCAATAATTTAGCAATAACTATTGCAACACCTCCAAGGGCACAGTTCCCATCTGTGGGGCTCATCTTAGAGATATTATAGTTTAGACCTGGATTGTATACTGCATCTCTTAACTTAATTTCTAGGAGACATACAACCCCTGGATTATGCTCATGCAGTAATACTTTTAGAATTTCTGAGCTAGTCCTTAGTCCCTTACAGTTCCACTGTAAAATGTCCAGATTGAACTTTTATTGCTTGGATCTCCCAAGGGCAATTCAACTGTAATCTATACTATTGCTTTGGTTTATTTTCCGTGTAGGACTTTGTAGGAATTTCTCTAGAACGTCTTGATATATGACGCTTATGATTAGATCTGTTGTGTTTTTTATTGGCTTTCTGATACGGAGCAGAGTGGACCTCTACTACAATAGTCTTAGTATTCAAGGAAATTGATTCCTTGGCTGTTTCTGAGGCATAAGTACCCTCATTGTTGACCTCACTTTCGTTACTCTTTTCATGGAGTTTTGATACATCCATACTTTGAGCAGGTGGAGTAGAGGATGAAGGAATTCCTACTCTTCTAGGTAATTTGGTTTGTTCTTGTTCCAGTTCCTCAAGGGTTTCTTGTTGCAGAGATGGGAGAGACAAAGGGAAGGTCTTATCAATTGGAGATGATTCTACTGTAAAGGTAGGCCCATCTTCCTTAAAGAGGGGTGCTTCAACCCTAGCAGGCTGAGCACCTAGTTCACATGATTGGGTTTTAGTTTCAGGAGTTCTTACTTTTAAACCAGGTACAGGTGCTACATTCTTAGCTTGAGCATTTATAGGGGCTATAGAATTCATAGGTCTTTGTCTAACCAATTAATTTTTTAGTATAACTAATGCTTATATGTTCAGCATTAGCTTTACATACATCTGCCTCTTCATATTTATATTGGCTGCACTTTTTATTGGACTGGGTATGAGCCAGTTTGCAATTAATACATTTTGGTTTTTTCGAACAGGACCATGTTCAGGGGCTCAGCATTTGTTACATATTTTATTATTTTTGCAGAGTCCGGAAGGATGACCAAATTGAAAACAGTTATAACACTGCAGAGATCTTGATAAAATGGTATAACTTTGACCCTTTCATTTCCAAAATTCACATAAGTTGGTACATCAGAGTCCTCAAAAGTTAAAATGACCATATTTGTCTTTGTAATTTTTCTTACTTTCCATACAGAAGTTGGACTAATTTCTAATATTTCACTTTCCGTCAATTCACAAGGTCTCTATTAAATACTACTCCTCTTCCATAGCTGAAATTCATGTGTGGTCTAATTTGTTTAATTGTGTCATCTTTCTCGAACTTCTTTAGTGTCAGCACTGCCTTTACCAAACAATGAGATTTACCCATGTCAATACAGCCAACCTTTTTTTTAATTCAAAATTTATGAAGTGTCTTCAAGAAGATATATATAAAACAAACTTGAATATAGAAGACAAGATCAATTACCAATTAAGAAAGCTCAGAAAGAATGGTTCGATTAGTGACGAAGAATATAACAAGTTGTTTGTCAGTGGGTCTTCACCATCGATATTGTACGGACTACCAAATGTTCATAAAACTGAAATACCATTAAGACTCATTCTGTCTGCCTTTAAAGCACCATCCTATAAACTAGCGAAATTTCTAATAAGTTTTCTACAGCCATTGACAGAAAATCAGTATACATTAAAAACACGTATGAGTTCAAGAACATCAATTCTTATTAAATACCCGAAGGTGCAGTGCTAGCAAGCTTTGACGTCATCTCTTTTTTCACAAACGTTCCTATCAAGGAAATGGTTGATATAGTTTTAAACTATATTTACAATAACATTGAACAAGTGAGGAATATTTCAAGAAATGATTTTAAAACGCTTCTTAAATTATGCATAAACGATAACCACTTTTTATTGAATAATTTGAACTACAAACAATTTGAGGGTTTCGCCATGGGATCTCCACTTTCAGCCCCAATGACCAACATATTTCTTTGTTTTCATGAAAAACGATTGCTTAATGATTGTCCCCTAGTATTTAAACCAATCGTTTATCACAGGTATGTTGACGACAAAATTTTGGCTTTCAGGCATCTAAGTCACGTATTGCGGTTCCATGATTACTTGAATAGCAAACACCCAAGTATTCAGTTTACCGTGGAACATGAAGAAAATAATATTTTTAACTTTTTAGATGTAAATATTACCAAACTATCGCAAACAATAAGTTCCTCTTAAGTTTTAGCATTTTTAGAAAGTCTACTTTTACTGGTCTTGGAATGAATTTCGAAAGTGCTACATTTTTTAACTTTTAAATAAATAACATTAAGACTTTAATACATAGAGCATATTCTCTCTGCAGCTCCTGGAAGTCATTTGACTCAGAAATAAAGTTTCTTTTAAACTATTTCAAAATTAACCCTCTTACGCCGACTGGACGTATTTTACGTCGACATTTTTTGTCTCCCGTGTGCCGACTGGACGTATTTTACGTCGACTTACAAAAGTTTTTTTTGAAATTCGCGGAAAAATACTTATAGGCTTACCAGCCTAAAACTTTTGAATCACGCGCCTTAGGGGATGCTGGGAGTTCACGGATCAAGGTGTTGTTTTGTTTACAATCGTTACGCAGGCGCGCAAGCGCGAATTTCTTTCTTGCCGCACTAAAAAGTATCTGTGACACATCTCGGAAATTATTTCGTCACTTTGACATAATTTTTTTACCATTGTAAATTAGCCGTTACATGAAGTATTATATATGAAAGCGAATTTTTATGTAGAATACAACAATAAAATACTCATGATAGTAGCTTTTATCAGTTTTGAGATATTTTCATATAAATAACGATAATTGTCAAAATTTCAACCTTTGGTCAACTTTGACTCTACTGAAATGGTCGAAAAACGCAATTGTAAGCTAAAACTCTTATATTTTAGTAATATTCAATCATTTACCTTAATTTTGCAACTAATTGGAAGTCTCTAGCACAATATTTCGATTTATGGTGAATTTATGAAAAATCTTTTTCCTTACGTCCGCGCGGTAACTCTTCCGAAAAAAATCATACATGCGATTGTGGTAATGTTTGCACCATTTTAAAATTAGCCGTTATATAAAGTTTTATATATGGAAATGTGCGCAATTTCATGCACAATACAACTAAAAACAACCCATGGTTGTAGCTTTTATCAATTTTGAAATATTTTCATATAAATAACGATAATTGCCAAAATTTCAACCTTCGGTCAACTTTGACTCTACCGAAATGGTCAAAAAACGCAATTGTAAGCTAAAAAGCTTATATTCTAGTAATATTCAAGCATTTACCTTCATTTTTCAACAAATTGGAAGTCTCTAGCACAATATTTCGATTTATGGTGAATTTATGAAAAAAATAACATTTTCTTTCCGTCCGCGTGGTAACTCTTCCGAAAAAATCATACGTGCGATTGTAGTAATGTTTGCACCATTTTAAATTAGCCGTTACATAAAGTTTTATGTATGAAAATGTGCGCAATTTCATGTAGAATACAACAAAAAATAATTGAAGGTTGTAGCTTTTCTCATTTTTGAAATATTTGCATATAAATCACGATAAATAGAAAAAAAAACCCGTTCGGTCAACTTTTACTCTACTGAAATGGTCGAAAAACGTAATTGTAAGCTAAAACTCTTACAGTCTAGTAATATTCAGTCATTTTTCTTCATCTTGAAACAAATTCGAAGTCTCTAGCAAAATATTTAGATTTATGGTGAATTTAAAAAAAAATCTTTCCTTCCCTCCGCGCGCGGATTCTCCGCCACAAATCTCCGAAATGCGCACGTACCATTCTCGGAATATTTGCTCCGTTTCATATTAAGCATTTCATAGAGTTTTATATATGAAAATGTGCGCAATTTCATGTAAAATTAAACGAAAAATATTTGAAGATTGTAGCTTTTCTTATTTTTGAAATAATTGCATATAAAAAATATATATATAAAAAAATTCGACATTTGGTCAAATTTAACTCGTCAGATATGGTCGAAAACTGCAATTGTAAGCTAATACTCTTACAGTATAGTAATATTCAATCATTTGTCTTAATTTTGAAAGAAATTGGAAGTCCCTAGGACAATATTTAGATTTATGGTGAATTTTTGAAAAAAATATTTGTTTACGTCCGAGCGTTACGAATTCATGCATTATTTTGTGATAATATTTTCTCTGTGTTGCTTTTATTGTTTTACAATGTGTTATATACCAAAATGATCGCAATTTAGTGTAAATTACAACGAAAAAAAAGTAACTTGTTACCTTTAACCGTTTTGCGCACAGCGCGATTTGAATACAATTATATATGAAATTTCGTTTTTGTGCTATCATATATCGCATTATTTATACATGATAATGATAATTTTTTTCATTTCTGATGGTTGCATACTAAACTTCAAGCAATGACAAAAAAAGGAGCCAAAAATGAACTCTTAATCTTGAAAACTAAACGCGCTGTGATTTTTTGAAAAAAATATTTTTTCCGCTTCCGCGCTCACTCTCAAACACCTCCGGCACACGGGAGACAAATTTTTTTACCGTTTCGGCGTAAGAGGGTTAATGGCTATCCCAATAACATAATATATAGAGAAATAAAAAAGTTCCTAAATATTTTTCTTAGTATAAATAGCAAAATAGATATACCAAGGGTTAATAAACTGACTATGTATTTTAAATTTCCATATATAAGTGATCCATGTTCTAGATACGTTACAAGAGAACTAAAAAATATGTTTAAGTATAGCTTTCCCACATTAACCCCAAGTAATATTTACCAACAAACACACTATCCAAGCATTATTAAACCATAAGGATGAACTACTTTCTGATCTTTTGTCTGGCATCACCTATACTTGCAAGTGTGACGTGTGTAGCCCCATCTATATTGGTCATTCAAAGCGGTCGGTCCGGACAAGATCTTCCGAATATTATGGCATTTCTCCTGGTACTGGTTGTTGCTGGCCAAGCCAACCAGATCACCGATTTTACAGCACATAAGGAATATAATACAGGTAGAAGATTATAAAATTGTTGTGTTCTTGGCACTTTAAGAGAAGAATCATTATTGAGAATCTCTGAGTCGATAGAAATATTGTTAAAGAAACCAGATCTTAACCTTGGCAATTCATCTTGTCCCTTGCTTTTAACATAAATCATTCAATCATTCATTTATAGTGTAAACTTTCCATCTCTGTCTTTCCCACGAATTTCTTTGTAGTATGCGGTTGTCATTTATTTAAAGATTTTATCATTTATTTTGTTTTTAGTATGCTGTTGTAATTTATTTTAAATATTTTAACATTTATCTTATTGTTGCTACTTTTACTCAGCTTTGACAGCCAATAATTACATAATCTTTGAACTATTATTAAAATACTGTAATGTCTCTTTTACTCTTGAAAATGTTATGAAGAAACAACGAAACGCGTCGCAAATAAAATTTGGTGTCTTTTAACTTACTCTCTTCTTTTCTTACCGAGACTGAGATTTCCAAAACATCTGTCTACTTTCATTATATATATATATATATATATATATATATATATATATATATATATATATATATATATATATATATATATATTTACATTTTTACATCACCTCGCCTCGCCAGAAATGGAAATTTTTCAGTTGGCTTAGAGTAGCAGCCATTTTACCCCCATTATTACAACTTGGGGGATCGGCATTTCCGTTCTTCCACAAAGGGGGGGAGGGGGGGTATAAAGCAGTTAAAGACTAGAGACCTAGTATAGGAAAAGAAGGGCAGGTCACAGGGGTTATATGGGGTGCTGGGTAGGCCTTAGGTAGTCTTAGCTTAAGACCTCTTCTCCCACAAGTCTGTGCTGGCTGTTTTTGCATCTTTCCAGACAATGCTGCAGCTGCTTGAACCCAGGTCCCCCGCGACTGTCCTGACTCGGTCTCAGTCGCTCCTAGGTCCTATAGCTGTTAGACGTGTCCACAGCTGACTCGTTTCAGCCCTTTATTCCTCATCACTGATTGGAGCCCTCGTCAGACATCAAGCTACATGCGCAAGCCAACCAAGGTACGTCTCGAAGTTGCAAATTCCAACCAGCCCCTATCTCTCCAAGACGAAATCTTGCTATTCACATTTTCAAATTTCAATTTTCTCACTTCTCTAACGAACATTCTTTTGCCACCCTTGTAAGCACATACCACCCCTGTGACTTGTCCAAGATCACGAAGATCTTCATTAAGCTATTCCATTTAAGCACTAGATTTCTTCCCGGATCATCAGCATTGTATGTAATTAAGGATAAATTTCCTCCATAATGCATTAGTCAAAATGTTGTGTGAGAAGTCTTTGGTTTATGTTGTGTGTAATTTGGAATTCTTTTCCAGATTTCCAACTGCCGACTCCGTGCATCCCTGCCTCCTTGCCAGCGCATAATTACCTTAGAAGGCATCATCAATGTGGAAACCAGCTTTGCATTGATTGTGAATTCGACCTCTCTGTAATGTGACTGTAAATAATAGAGTAATTTGGAACAGTACGCTGTGCCCTTTCCACGTGGTCTATCTGCCGTTCAGTTATCTCAGGCTGTCCAATGTTTTTTTCATGTAAATAAACTTAAATTAGATCTAACCGGTTGAAGTTTTCCATGGCGACCTTAAAGAATTAAACAGTTATCTAACTCGAGGAAAGTCAGAAGCGCTCCATTCTTACTCCCTTATCCTTACGTGTGTGCGTTGTGTTGGACCTTTTTCAGCAAGGTTTAATATTTCAATCACAAATCCCCCAGCAAAGTCACGACACACGTAGAAATCTTATAGATAATATATATATATATATATATATATATATATATATATATATTATATATATATATATAATTGTGTGTGTGTGTGATATATATATATATATATATATAGATATATATATATATGTGTGTATATATAATATATATATATATATATATATGGTGTGTGTATATAGATATATATATATTATTATATATCTATATATAATATATAAATAATTATATATATATATATATATATATATGTGTGTGATATATATTATATATATATACTATTATATATATATATATATATCGAATATGATATATATATACAATGATATATATATATAATATATATATTATATATAGATATTAATATACATATATATATATATATATATATATATTCTATATATATGATATAGAGACAATATATATATATATATATATATATATAGATATATATATAAAGGAGATATTATATATATAATATATATATATATATAAAGGAGGCCCAAAAGCACACGACAGTCAACAGTACAATTAGGCATTTATTATGAGAAACGTTTCGTGTTCCTTAAACACATAATCGGTCTGTGAAAAATTAATAATGTAAAATAAATTATCAACTCAAAATGCATGCTAAGTTAAAAACAATAATTACAGCTTTAAAAACAATGCAAAAGAAGACAAACTAATAAGTGACCTGATTTTAAGAAAGGGAAAGACGAAGTGAGACCACAAACTCACGCATGCCCTGAAAACACTTAAGCCAAGTGCAAAGGAGAAGAAGACACATTGACATTTAAGGAGGATGAATAACGTTTGATAAACAAAGACTCAATGGTCGTTAAAAAGGAAGATTGTTTGATAGTTCCAATATTGGAAAAATGTTGATCTTGCATTTAGCGCATGATTTCTAATGGTAGAAAATTCAGGGTTAGCAATACGTGAGCCAGTTCCGTAACTCAAACCTCAGTGGCTGTAATGGATATACAATATTATATATATATATATATATATATATATATATATATATATATATATATATATATATATATGCGAATATCACAGGAAAATAAGAGACAGAAGATCAATATCAAGCATTTACAAGTTTATTAACGGTGTTGGTGACTGACGATGCGTTATCAAACGTGAAAGCGCTTGAAAATTATCATCTGCCTGTCATTTTCTTGTGGTATTCGCTTAAATACTAAAGTCGCCTGCATCTACTGTGAATATATTAATATATATATATATTATATTATTATAGTATTATATATATATATATATATATCTATATATATTAATAAATGATATATATATACATATATATATATATTTACATACACATATCACATACAGTGGTTCCTAGGCATATGAAGGATTCGTTATTCGTTATCTTTGTTAGACATGGTGAAATCCCCCCCCCCCCCACCACACCAACAAACAAACAAACAAAAAATCCGTGTAGGATTTTAAAATTCGATTTGCTACTTGGAAAGTAGTGTGCAGCCGACCGGGATTGAGAAAGGAGAAACGGGACCCCTGAAGGAAAAAGGAAACCGAAATGGTCATAGTAGGCAAAGGGTGATAACGAAATAAATTTTATTCATTTTGCAAGGATAATCAAAGTATTCGATAATGTGTGTGCTTGTGTGCGTGTCAGATTGTGTGTCTGTAAGCGAGAGAGAAAGAGAGAGAGAGAGAGAGAGAGAGAGAGAGAGAGAGAGAGAGAGAGAGAGTAATCAGCGTCTGGCAGATGTGAAAACAATCCCTCTCGCGTGTATGATTGTTGGCATGTCTTTTACATTGATTTTGAGTGCAAGAAAATTACAAACTCACTGTTGGCAAACGGCAGAATTTAAAATTATAATCCAATAAGCATGAGGATTTTGGTAAGAAATAAGTTAAAAGAATAAAAATAAGAAAGTGAAGAGAGATCAAATAACTTTTCACAATGAAATCGTTTAAACAAAAATTCCAACGTGAGCAAAGGCCAGTGTTCCATGATGTGGGGATGATTTACTTTTTACAGTGCTAAAGGTTCATAAAAAGCTGTCACTCAAAAGGTATTTTACCGTAACAAAAAGAAGTGTTTCTGGCAAATCTAGCGTAAGTGAAAGAAACGGGCAAAACGTAGTGAAAGACAAAAATCAGTGGGATCCGACACCAGTCTAACCACCCAGCAACCCACCACCATACCCTCCCTCTTCTCTCACTCAGGGCAATTCTGAACACTCGCTCAAAACAAGACTCTCATTCGATTTTTTTTTTTTTTTTTTTTTTTGTACTGTATTGCATTAGAATGTCTGTATAATGTATTATGCTAATTTTATAGTGAAATTGCGATCTTTTACTTTTAATGTGAATTATTATTGTTTTTACGTACAGACAGTGATGTTTTTATTGTATCTTCTCCTTCCTTCCTCAACAATAAACGCCCCGTCCCCTTAACTCAATTCAGCAATGCGTCACCCAGTGAAATATGATTTTGTTCATCTTTCATGGTGGAGTTTACTGTGAAATGCTTTATTCTTTTACTTATTTTGTTGAATATGGTTATGATTATGATTAAACTATATGTTGTGCTTATGCTTAAAATAATTGTATTAAAGTGAGTACAAAGAGTGGGTTTGGGGAAAATTCATTAGTGTGGGACGAATTGATTTAATTCCATTATTACCTGTGGGAATATTCAGATCGATACATGAACATTTCGATATACAAATTGGAATTTCGGTGCAAGGTTCTTTCCTTTTACTGTACCTCCGTACATATTCTCTTTCTTCCATCTTGTTGTCCACCCTCTCCTAACAATTGTTTCATAGTGCAATTGGGAGGGTTTCCTCCTGTTACATCTTTCAAACCTTTTACTGTTGATTTCCGTTTCAGCGTTGAGTGGCATTAGTTGCTTAGTGCTTAGCATAATGCCAAAAATCTATATAAATCAAATATAAATATTAAATCATACAAAAAAAATTTAAAATACAAAGTAAACTAAAACTCACAAGGACAGAACATAAAAAACTGTAAATTGATGAGGAAGTATAACATGTTTAAATTCACATGTATCCAGAAACAAAAGAGTTAAAACAAAATTCATACATAAATACTGACAAACTTAAAAACACTGTCGAGTGACCTGCTGTTCAGCGGCTAAGAACAAAGTAAGAAATATTAATATATATATATATATATATATATATATATATATATATATATATATATATATATACATATATATACATACCACATACATACATACATACTACATACATACATACATACATACATATATACATATAAAGATTTTTACAGGCAGACAGAGTTATGGGAAATATACTGGTACAGTGATCGTTTAACTCTTCAATGAGGGAACACGTTGTTTAAAATTTAATGTTTCCAGAATAAGTATTTCTTGCGGATTGCTTGTGTCCCCAATAATTTTAAAATCTTCACATCTGATTTCTGTTTTGCATTTGTTGACATGAGTAAGTATATAAGAAGATTCTGGATTGGCTCAGTGGCATCTCGCTTTATAACAAACCACCCTTTGGTAATCGGACCTTACCATGAGAAGCCGTCTGGTGGATCCGATGTATTTTCCAAAAATACATTTCGGACAATTATATTCATAGACAACACCAAACGACATCAAAGGCAGTAGCCGGTACTTGAATCTCAGGTATTGTTTCATAAGTTGCCAATACATGGTATGAAAATGTAACTTACAATTTTTTTTTAAACACCATTCACAAATGATAAATAACTTAGATAATGAATTTTATTCAAAATTTCCGTCGACCTTTAGCTAAAAATATCATGCACATTCCCTTAGAACATTTGAAAACCATTAATTTGAAAACCAGAAACACTACTCTGAAATTCACAGATAAAATTAGTTTAATTAAAATAACCCCATTTTTATCTGAAAATCTCCTTAGTAGTGGCAGTCGACTTTCGAAGCTCCCTTTTGTGAGTGTGTACATGTTAGTTGATGATGTAATCATTGAAGTTCCGCCTACGCATGGACATTGTCCGATATTCTATGGTTTCCAGTCGGCGCATTTTTTAAAGTCCGCCAAAGCATCTGCTTTTCCCCATTGAGTATGAATTGTTTCTGGTGACCGCTAATAGAAGAAATCAAATTAATTTTTCAACAAATTTAATTGCATTTTCGTAAAAAAAACGTTATGAGACCTACATCTCCTTCTACTTGAATTGAATATGAGCATTATTAGGTATAATTGCTATTGCTCAGGCAACATGTGCAGGGTATCCGTTTGATAAATAAATGAACTTTTTTTTATTAAAGGAATACTCAAGTGGCTTTGGAGACCCCAATGACTCCAAGAGATCCACAAGAAGAGCGTCTTTCTTCGATGGTATCTCAACTATGACTGCCTCCGTAACTAACAAAAAAGGTTCGGCTAGTTACCGAACCTCCATAAACAAATAACGAGAGGGTTGGATGGTCGGGGTTGTAGCAGAGACGGCTAAGGTTAAGGATATTTATGTAAGAATAAAACCATTTGATGAAAGGGGACAAGATGGGCGTATTGAGAGGGTTAGGTATGAGAAGTAAGACTCACGAAGGTACGGCATGGTAAAGGAAAGGAGTTAGTATGTTCGGTGTTTGTGGCTAAGAAAAGGTGTTCGAGTGGTGGCAAGATCAAAGCAACTGAGGGTAGTTGGGTTTGTTTGGGTCTGTGCACGTTATGTTGAAGTATAAGAGAAAAACTGTGTAGGGAGGGCAGATGAAGAGACTTTCCTGTACATTAGTAATTAAGTGGAGGTCAGTGCCATCAATAATGAATATTTAGTTGCAAACTTCACTAACTTGCTATCTGAGATCAGCATTTATAACATTTTTCCTGCTTATCAATTTAGCGTTGACTTAATATAGACCCCAAAAAGGTTGACCCCTCAAGTGGGGTACTTTAGGCAATACTGAAGGTTATTTGTAGCATCATTTCGGCTCTTACTGCATTTGCTTTTTAGCTTCATACTTTGCCTCCGCTTCCACTCACTCTCATCCACCTTGCTGTCCAAGAACTCCACCTCGATCATATCTCTGTCTGAAGGCTGAAAGTATCCCACTGCTCGGCTTTATAGCAGAATTTTCATACAAATAAAATCTGCGAGTGGGGGTGGGGCAGGATTGAGAGGAATATTTACTTTTATATATATATATATTATATATATATATATATATATATATATATATATATATATATATATATATAATATATATATATATGATATATATATATATATATATATATATATATATATATATCATATATATATATATATATATATACTTTTCTCATTCGCACAAATAATTCTTAACTTTCTAATTAATCACTCCGCTTTTTGGATATGTCCCAATGCTGTATACTAGTGAAAAGCGTAGAACAAATTTTGGGGAAATCGAAAAGTTAAGAGGCCCTATGTTACAATTACAAATGCATATATATGTGATAGAAGCCATCAACAGATTATTTATAAAAAGGTATAAACACGTGTAATTAGGTGTGAGTCGACTAACTATATTCGTTTCTTCAGCAGTAGCGATGAACACTTATCAGAGCAATTTGTTGCGCAAAAGACGATCCTGTTGAAAGACCAAACTGTCCGCATCAGCGTTTCTTGGCCGTTCACCTTTGAAAGGAAGGAGAAAAGTCTCATGCATTTCAAAGAGAATTTTACTTCAAGGGAAATAATTACCGCATTATCCTCAGCACCGTGGTAACGTATTCTTTTGGTGATTTAACGGGCCTTTGGACTTTCCAAATCTTTCTTGCAACTTTGGAATTTCGAATATATACCATTACAGGTTTCATAATGGCAAAGGGAAGGCAATGAAAAGGATCGTATCACCGATGTAAAATACTGAATGCTTTAATGGAATGGAATACGAAATTTAGGCTTGAAGCCAAGCACTGGAATCCATAAGGATTATTCAGCGCTATAATGAAATTGGTTTGACATGTATATTTATGTTGATGATTTTTTATACTAAATAAATACACGCGATTTTAAAACTATGATCAAAACGGATATCCGCCATAAAATTATAACTTAGCATTTTGTGATTGCAAACAAGAGTAAAAAATTTATACATACATATACCATACACATAATTATATAAACAACTTCTAGTGTATACACTGCACTTTGCAACGTACGGGGAGGTCAATATTAGATTTCATTAAAAAGGTTAATGTCTCTAAGGAATCCCACTTTTCTATTAACAGCTACAACCGGGCCAAGCAGTTCTGCTATATCCCTGCCCACTAACCCATGTCTCTGTCGTGCCGCAGAATACCTATGGCAATGTAATATAATATGTTCCACAGTAAGAGGAGAGCCACAGCTGTAAAAATGGACGCATTATTTGAAATTCTGCCCACATATGAGTTATTACCATGAACAACAGCACAACTAACACCACTTGATTTCTTTGATCCATCAGTAAAAAGTTTAACAGAACCCGAATGCTTTCGGTCATGATCAAGAAAACAAGCCTTCACTTCTTGGACATTAACAGATTTTTTAACCACAGTTTTTTGACAGACCGATGGTTCTTGGGTCAACCAAGGAGGCAGCTTAGAGCAATATATTGCCTTAATTCTTTGGTCTTTAATAGACAAACTGTCAACTGCAGCATTAATTCTCACATGAAAAGGCTTGGATGCTCTAGCATTTGCAAACTGCTGTTGATTGTTTTGGTTAAGAATAGATGCTGCAGGGTTTTCTGGGGAACCTCTTAGTTTGAACATATACCGCAGTCCCAGTTCCTCTCGACATAAAATTCTGGGTGGGTTTGACCTCGGGGACAGGATGAGTCACACATGCTCTGTGTTATACTACTAGGTAGGAGACCCATAAGGAAAGCTGGTTTCTGGGTGAGGTAGACTAAGGGAAGGAGATGATAGCATGTTATTGTGGTATCTCTTATTATACTTCACATTAGAAAGACAATGATGCTAAGATCACACATTCGCGTATCAAGGGCATGTATGCTCAAGTATGTGAAACGTGACCAAATGGGGGGTGAAATAGCCACGACCAACAGGATATGGCACGGGCCGATGTGCATAAAGCAAGCGTATTACAGTGTGACACATACATGCGCATTGTATAAGTATGATGTGATGCATACCAGAAGTGGCTCAACAAGCAGTGCATAGCCAAAAGTAGTGCGCAGCAGAGCACGTAACACCGACGTACGTATACCGTATGTGTATCATAGTGCGTTACTGACTTACATCAACCCAACATTGTCCCCATGTACTGTGGGGGTTAAACCACAGCTATAAAAGGGCTGAGCGGCACGTGTTGATAGTCACTGACATAACACTGTAGCATCAACACGTACTCCCATCCCTGCAACCAATTATGCTAAGGAACACCGGAACATGCCGAAAGGATATTCTTCATCCCCTGAAGGCTCAGTCCACTGGCAGGAGAACATGATTTACTTACTTTCCTGTATACTTTTTTGGTTAACTCACTGTTAACCAATAAAGTATACATTTTGCGTTATGAATATGACGCAGATTGACGAATGCCGTCCAGTAGTAAACGGCTCTGTCTTCGAGAGTGTATAACAGTCCCATGTCAGTCGTCCCTCGATTTATATATTCGAAGGGGTTTAATAAATCTTTACTAACCCTGATCTTGTTTCCTATAGGCAAGTACTTATGTAATGGATGTTCATTCACCCCTCAGTATAGTACTATATATATATATATATATATATATATATATATATATATATATATGTGTGTGTGTGTGTGTGTATATATATATATATATATATATATATATATATATATATATATATATATATATATATATATATATATATGTGTGTGTGTGTGTGTGTGTGTGTATATATATATATATATATATATATATATATATATATATATATATATATATATATATATATATGTATATATATATATGTGTGTGTGTACATTCATTATAGTTCATTATAAGTTCTGCAGCAGGCAGAAGGTAGTACTACAGGTGGCGATATAACTGAACTCCTCCCGGCCAACGCCCTCACGCCAGTATGGGACCAATCAGTCAAAACTGCGAGAGATCATTGCCATTCGATTTTAGTTTAGCTCACAATAGCTACGTGCATTATGCTCTATATGGTGTGAGCTATGTTTTTGTATTTTCCATTGCATTAGCAGATGTTTCAGTAATGGTTGTCTGAATCCTCGGCCTCACGAGACTATGATTCTCGATCGTTCGAGGTTTTGCTATGAACCACATCCCTTGGCAATGTGAGCCCAGCTAGCCAGCCCCTCGAATGCCCCCAGAAGAGAAGGAAGCATTCCACATCAAAACCTCGAACGAGACAACACGTTTTCAGGAAATCGAGGATTATGGCGAATGCTGAACATATTGGCGCAGACAAAAGAGTAACGCCCACACCATTTAGAGCATAAAATACCTAATGTGATAACCCGAAATTGTTTGGTGGTTGTCCTTGAAAGACTTCCGATTTTGATTAGCTCCTTTTGTGCTTGTGGGAGGTGACTATGGGCGGAGTTGAATCATCACCACGTGCTCTATACTGCCTCCGGAACCTATAGTGAATATAGTAGTGTACCCAGTGCCAGTGCAAGAGTGATGCCAGTCTACAATCTGCAGGAGCCGAGTGTAGACGTAGTAGTACATTATTGCTTCTTAATTGACGCTCTCCGTCGTGACTATACTGCAGCTGCTCAGTAAGTGAAAATAATTTTTAAGTCCCTGATTGTTACCGTCGAGTAGCCTACTGACTTCATGAATTGAATCATGATCACACAGTCCAATTCATTCTGTCTGTTCTGTTTTGGTACCAGCGTGGTTCTCATGGTTCCTAAGCGCTCACGCCACAAACACAGTTGCGGGCAGCATTCTACTACACTGTTTATGAGGTGCAAAGCTTTATTTATTCCCATAATTGTTTACATTACTCTTTACTTGGTTTAACTTTACTTTATGTTACTCTAAACTGTTTATGTTATTTCATCTCTATTATACTTTTTTTTGCAACAAAATTAACCCCGTAAAATTACAAATATTTCTAAAGTAGATACAATCCAATATTTCTACTTTACTTTTAGTCCAACTCCCTTTCATTTCTTCTTTACAACTGAGGCAGAGCCGCTCTAGCTACTTAGCTTTGACATCCATCACTTTCCAGGTTAAGAACATTCTTAATTTTGAGGGCTACCTTTATATATTCTCCCAGCTTTCTGTTAAGGGATATCAGTGTCCCTAAATTTATGTCCTGATCTGATTTTTGTAACGATTTAAAAGACGTAAGCAGAATTTGCGTTCGTTTCTCCTTCTTACATGATTTCTCTTAAATCTTGGCTTCGTCATCTTACTTTTTTCTTTTACTTATCAATAGACATTTACATTTCTTGCAAGTTGTAATATTGTATATACATCATCATATATTTGCATGAATAAAATTCTGTAATGAAAGTATATTGACCACTACATCGCAATTTTCACTTTTTTTTTTTTTTGAATGACAAACAGCTTGACTCTTGAAAAGGTTTTGGACAGAAGGTTTGAATCCTATTTCATTTACACTGAAAGTATTGACCATTCTACTTTTTATCTATTTAAGTAATTGCGGGTCACTATACTTACAAGTTCTAAGTATCTTCCCATCCACATCCCTGCTATACAGTCAGATATTAGGACCATTTCCATCCTTTTTTTTATCTTACGTCAAAATCTAACTATACATTCCTTAACTTATAATTGTTTTCAGTTGACAATATTCTATACAGAAAGTCAAACATCCAAGTTAACAAATGCTTATGAACTCAGGAACAGAATGATACTATATTCATATCAGTTTCTGTGCATCCACAAAAGCAGTCTTTTTCACCTTTTATTTTCATCGTAGATAATCTATGCTTTGCACTAAACACTTCATGCACATATTTAAACAAAATTTCCATACTTTTTCCGTAGATACTTATTATCTACTTGCCTTCAAATTAATTTCCAATTAAATAAAAGTACTACTACGCATTTTGGAAGCTCATATTATACAGCTTTTGGTTTCCGCATTTGTGGATACGATCAAGGTTATCTCACAAGCACTTAATTCGTCAAACAGTGATCACACCTTCATTAAAAAAATAAATAAAAATAAAATAAAACTGGGTTTAAGAACAGTCCAGTCCTGAAAGAGACACTGATTTCCTATCAGGAAGGAGGTTTTGACTTTCACTAATGAATAACCATTTGACATCCAAAACACAAATTTAACCATCAGTATTTATCCTTATTCACCTGTTTAGAGCATTTAAATAATGCAGAAATTCTTGAATTAATTTTTCGCATATTTCCACCAATAAATGTTATCGTCAAATTTAATTCTGAATAAATTCCTAACATATGCTAAAATTGTCATCAGAAATATCATTATCAAGCATATGACAATTCAGTTTCCAATATCCTTTTCCTATCGTTACGATGTTGTCTAATTTTTAGGATAGATTTAAGGAGGTGATTGGACCAACTCAAAGGGATTGTCTGATGTTGGATATATTATTATCTTGGAAGCCTTCAACATAAAATCTGTCTAGTCTGGAACACTATTTCTCTCTCAGAAAAGTATCATACTCCGTTAGCAGATTCGAAATGATATCTTGAGCATCTTTCAATATAATTTTTTTTTTAAGTGATTTTGACGACAAAATCATTACCTGTATTGGAACAATCTCTCATGCTAGTAATGCCATTCCATTCCCCTCCCATTTTTACACTGTTTGTTATATTATATCTTAAGAAATATAAAATGTCACTGCTAAGCAAGAATTGTTCCCTTTCCCGTTTTTCATCAATGCCTGAGGAAGCACTTACTGCATTTAAAAATTGAATTTTAACACTTTTTACAAAACCATTTTCGTCAATTTTCTGATTTCAAGACGTCCATATTAGATGTTTTATTGACGAGTAGTAGTACCTATAGCTAAAACCCCTTTAAGATTTTGAGAACAATTGGTCAGAATTTTACAGTACTTTTTCAAATATTCAAATTAACTTTAATTTTAATGTTATTATCTTGAGTAAAACTGATCTCCAGTTATCAATGAACTAAAGGGTTGATAATTATAACCCTAATGATATCCAAGAACGTTTTGGTTTCTTAGAACGATTTCCATTCATTTTATCCGAGGAATCACTGCCATCCCAAAAGCGCCCCGAAGATTTGAATGATTCCGATTTTCAATATTAAGCTTTATATTACTGGGGGACTCCAGGACCGGCCACTGATTTGACGACTCACAAAATTTCCAAGGTAAGCGTATCGATGTATATGTACATTATGTTCATTTATTTATGTAGAAACAAAGCAGGTCAGTGTATTTATCGGCAAGCAGAAGTCAGGGCTGCTCAACACATCCGAACATTCACGTTCGCTAGCAGTTCACGTGTTCGAACTATGAACTCGGACATAACTTTAATCCATCCGAACGAACAAGTTAAGGATCCTTATATTTAAATGATTGCCAACTAAACCGAGTAGGGGGGACAGTTTAGTTAGCCTGACCGAACGCTGAACGAATGTAGAGTAGGGGGTCATCCACACAGCCATTTCGTGATTTTCCTAGTGTTCATTGTCGTCGTCTGTGTAATCCCCCACCCAAAAACCCCGGTTTCCCAATAGGTCCACCCTTACCGTTTTAAGGAACTTTTACCCATTCTCCTGTGTTCTCCCCCCACCCAAAAACCCCGGTTCCCAACAGGGTCCCCCATTACCGTTTTTATAGGTTTTTGGGTTTTACATTACTACACATCTTTTCGAAACTGGCGCCAAAACAAACGGCCGCCATCTTGTTTGTATTCGTCCCCCGATTACCTAGCAGATGAAACCCGTGGCCAACTTATACACTGTAGGCACTCCAATGGCCATATGAATGAGTTACTCACTACATTTTGAAGGGTCGTCTTCATTAAATGGCTGGCGAAAACAAAAACCAGGAGAAAGCGTGAAACATGACAAACAACAAAGGTCCTTCTAATTCCCTATGCATCTTATTAGGTGTGATTTCGGCTGCCTTAGGGAAAAAACCTCAAGACAGTCGTCACAGCTAGATAATTATTAGCCTTTGACTTCTGCAACTATATTAAATTTGGATTCTATGCTGTTAAACTTACTCTCCTCTGCTAGTGCTTAGACGTGTAATTGCGCGCGGACGCACACACACACACACACACACACACACGCACACACACACACACATATATATATATAATATATATAATATATACATATATATATATCTATATATATATAATATATATATATATATATATATATATATATATATATATATAGTATATATGTATATATATATATATATAAAAATCGAACTACATATGTCCTTTAATATCTAATTCACTCTACCTCGGAATTAATATATTTTCATATACGCTTAACCGAGGGGGAATTTATTAAGCGATAATAGAATTGGCCATCGACAGGCGCGAACCAGCGACTTCCCAATCCCAGGACTGGCAGTGAAGCCTTAAACCACCCAGACACCACAAGAGATATAAGTTCATGCCGCCTCCTACCTGAAATACCTTTCGTGCGCACAGGTATTTTTTGTTATGGAGACTGCATCAACCCATCTCGTTCTCGGTGGTGTGGTAGTGCTTTTGCCCGCACGTAGTCATCATATAAGTCTATCACATTACCGTGATTCATATACATATATCGAGCTACATATGTCCTTTAATATCTAATTCGCTCTACCTCGGAATTAATATATTTTCATATATGCTTAACCGATGGGGAATTTATTAAGCGATAATAGAATTGGCCATCGACAGGCGCGAACCAGCGACTTCCCAATCCCAGGACTGGCAGTGAAGCCTTAAACCACCCCGACACCGCAAGAGATATAAGTTCATGCCGCCTCCTACCTGAAATACCTTTCGTGAGCACAGGTATTTTTTGTTATGGAGACTGCATCAACCCATCTCGTTCTCGGTGGTGTGGTAGTGCTTTTGCCCGCACGTAGTCATCATATAAGTCTATCACATTACCGTGATTCATATACATATCGAGCTACATGTCCTTTAATATCTAATTTGCTCTACCTCGGAATTAATATATTTTCATATATGCTTAACCGAGGGGAATTATTAAGCGATAATAGAATTGGCCATCGACAGGCGCGAACCAGCGACTTCCCAATCCCAGGACTGGCAGTGAAGCCTTAAACCACCCCGACACCGCAAGAGATATAAGTTCATGCCGCCTCCTACCTGAAATACCTTTCGCTAGCACAGGTATTTTTTGTTATAGAGACTGCATCAACCCATCTCGTTCTCGGTGGCGTGGTAGTGCTTTTGCCCGCACGTAGTCATCATATAAGTCTATCACATTACCGTGATTCATATACATATATCGAACTACATATGTCCTTTAATATCTAATTCGCTCTACCTCGGAATTAATATATTTTCATATATGCTTAACCGAAGGGGAATTTATTAAGCGATAATAGAATTGGCATTGTCTAATTCGCTCTATCTCGGAATTAATATATTTTCATATATGCTTAACCGAGGGGGAATTTATTAAGCAATAATAGAATTGGCCATCGACAGGCGTGAACCAGCGACTTCCCAATCCCAGGACTGGCAGTGAAGCCTTAAACCACCACGACACAGCAAGAGATATAAGTTCATGCCGAATCCTACCTGAAATACCTTTCGCGCGCACAGGTATTTTTTGTTATGGAGACTGCATCAACCCATCTCGTTCTCGGTGGCGTGGTAGTGCTTTTGCCCGCACGTAGTCATCATATAAGTCTATCACATTACCGTGATTCATATACATATATCGAACTACATATGTCCTTTAATATCTAATTCGCTCTACCTCAGAATTAATATATTTTCATATATGCTTAACCAAGGGGGAATTTATTAAGTGATAATAGAATTGGCCATCGACAGGAGCGAACCAGCGACTTCCCAATCCCAGGACTGGCAGTGAAGCCTTAAACCACCCCGACACCGTAAGAGATATAAGTTCATGCCGCCTCCTACCTGAAAAACCTTTCGCGCGCACAGGTATTTTTTGTTATGGAGACTGCATCAACCCATCTCGTTCTCGGTGGCGTTGTAGTGATTTTGCCCGCACGTAGTCATCATATAAGTCTATCACATTACCGTGATTCATATACATATATCGAACTACATATGTCCTTTAATATCTAATTCGCTCTACCTCGGAATTAATATATTTTCATATATGCTTAACCAATGGGGAATTTATTAAGCGATAATAGAATTGGCCATCGACAGGCGCGAACCAGCGACTTCCCAATCCCAGGACTGGCAGTGAAGCCTTAAACCACCCCGACACCGCAAGAAGATTTTTTTTTTTAAGTTCATGCCTCTGCCGCCTCCTACCTGAAATACCTTTCGCGCGCACAGGTATTTTTTGTTATGGAGACTGCATCAACCCATCTCGTTCTCGGTGGCGTGGTAGTGCTTTTGCCCGCACGTAGTCATCATATAAGTCTATCACATTACCATGATTCATATACATATATCGAACTACATATGTCCTTTAATATCTAATTCGCTCTACCTCGGAATTAATATATTTTCATATATGCTTAACCGAGGGGAAATTTATTAAGCGATAATAGAATTGGCCATCGACAGGCGCGAACCAGCGACTTCCCAATCCCAGGACTGGCAGTGAAGCCTTAAATATATTAATTCCGAGGTAGAGCAAATTAGATATTAAAGGACATATGTAGTTTGATATATGTATATGAATCATGGTAATGTGATAGACTTATATGATGACTACATGCGGGCAAAAGCACTACCACGCCACCGAGAACGAGATGGGTTGATGCAGTCTCCATAACAAAAAATACCTGTGCGCGCGAAAGGTATTTCAGGTAGGAGGCGGCATGAACTTATATCTCTTGCAGTGTCGGGGTGGTTTAAGGCTTCACTGCCAGTCCTGGGATTAGGAAGTCGCTGGTTCGCTCCTGTCGATGGCCAATTCTATTATCGCTTAATAAATTTCCCCTAGGTTAAGCATATATGAAAATATATTAGTTCCGAGGTAGAGCGAATTAGATATTAAAGGACATATGTAGTTCGATATATGTATATGAATCACGGTAATGTGATAGACATATATGATGACTACGTGCGGGCAAGAGTACTACCACGCCACCGAGAACGAGATGGGTTGATGCAGTCTCCATAACAAAAAATACCTGTGCGCGCGAAAGGTATTTCAGGTAGGAGGCGGCCTGAACTTATATCTCTTGCGGTGTCAGGGTGGTTTAAGGCTTCACTGCCAGTCCTGGGATTGAGAAGTCGCTGGTTCGCGCCTGTCGATGGCCAATTCTATTATCGCTTAATAAATTCCCCCTCGGTTAAGCATATATGAAAATATATTAATTCCGAGGTAGAGCGAATTAGATATTAAAGGACATATGTAGTTCGATATATGTATATGAATGACGGTAATGTGATAGACTTATATGATGACTACGTGCGGGCAAAAGCACTACCACGCCACCGAGAACGAGATGGGTTGATGCAGTCTCCATAACAAAAAATACCTGTGCTCACGAAAGGTATTTCAGGTAGGAGGCGGCATGAACTTATATCTCTTGCGGTGTCGGGGTGGTTTAAGGCTTCACTGCCTATCCTGGGATTCAGAAGTCGCTGGTTCGCGCCTGTCGATGGCCAATTCTATTATCGCTAATAAATTTCCCCTCGGTTCAGCATATATGAAAATATATTAATTCCGAGGTAGAGCGAATTAGATATTAAAGGACATATGTAGTTCGATATATGTATATGAATCACGGTAATGTGATAGACTTATATGATGACTACGTGTGGGCAAAAGCACTACCACGCCACCGAGAACAAGATGGGTTAATGCAGTCTCCATAACAAAAAATACCTGTGAGCTCGAAAGGTATTTCAGGTAGGAGGCGGCATGAACTTATATCTCTTGCGGTGTCTGGGTGGTTTAAGGCTTCACTGCCTATCCTGGGATTGGGAAGTCGCTGGTTTGCGCCTGTCAATGGCCAATT
This sequence comes from Macrobrachium nipponense, assembly GCF_015104395.2. Lineage (NCBI taxonomy): Eukaryota > Metazoa > Arthropoda > Malacostraca > Decapoda > Palaemonidae > Macrobrachium > Macrobrachium nipponense. The sequence goes on from NC_087209.1 coordinate 82,778,186, forward strand.
TTATTATCGCTTAATAAATTCCCCATCGGTTAAGCATATATGAAAATATATTAATTCCGAGGTAGAGCGAATTAGATATTAAAGGACATATGTAGCTCGATATATGTATATGAATAACGGTAATGTGATAGACTCATATATATATAATATATATAATATATATAGTATATGATATATATATATTATATATATATTAATTATAATATATATAATATATATTAATATATATATCTATATATATATATAATTATAATTCTATAGATATATATATATTCGTATGTTGGGTCCTTTATTTATCATTAAGTAATTATTATTAAATTTAGTTTTTATTTAATTTGTTTAAACCTAGTTTTGCGAATTCCGCTTGTCATTTGACTTCCTCTCGAGTTATAACAACAGTTAGCTTGTTATTAACGCTTGTGTTTACTTTTCAAGGAGGTTTTGTGTGTGTGGTCCCTCCCTTGTGCTATGGGAGTGGTGACTTCGTAGCTTCTGTTCGGAGAACAGTTGATAATAACAATTGTTCTGTGGACCCTTTATCTCCAGCCTTAGGCCTGTACCGAAGGGGGGGGGGGGGGCGGGGGGGCGGTTGGGAAGTCCATATTTTCTGTGACTATCCTTTTTATTGAACTGCACTTAAAAAGAAATAAATAATTGTTGTTTTTTTTGTCAAGTAAAAGCATATAACATAACTACAAATAAAGCATTATATTTTTTAGTTAACATAAATGAATCAATCAATAGAAATGAAGAAATATTCTTGAATTTCAGTGCAAACTTTCAACATTACAAGTAAAATTCTGTTAACCAAAGTCAGCATGGGGATCCGAATTGCTATTATGTTTCCTTATAGCATCATGCTTGACCGTCGTGTGCAAACCCAGAACTTTACTCTGATGTCAAGGACGTCCTTGTTGCTGGCAAGGTTCCGTTTGGGTACAAAGAACATGCGTGACAACAATGGTGAAAGTTTAAACATTTGGTTAAACAAATATTCTAAATATGATACCATGTGCTAGTGTTTCTTTAAATATGTGTTTTAATATTTAGTATAATGTAGCATGTTAATTTGCAAATACAGAAATAAAAAAATAAGTAACATTATATGATATATATAAAGGTACAAATAAACAAATGTCTGTTTGTATGTAAATGTATATAATGTTCAATTTGAGTGTCCGTGTGCGTCCGAATGGTCTACACTGATTAACAGCCCCGGGTTCGTGTCTGGCAGGGTCTGTGAGCGAGTTGAGCAAGCATGTTACTTGGCCTTCGCCGGGTGGTCTTGTCTCCTGTTGACTCACTCATTCCTTCTCCTGCTGGAGGGGAGTATATGGTCCGATTCTTATTGGATATTCATGGTCAGTTTCTGGATAGCGATGCTTACCACTTCGTCTATTAAAAGGCGACCATAGTTATCCTCTCTGCCTTCTGTCAGCTCTTGTAGAGATGGCTTTCTTGATGAATGGCCCCTTGGTTTCTATGATCCAGCAGACGTCTCCGAAGGTTTGTTGTAGTGCATCCGATGTAGTTTTGGCTGTGAGATTTATACACATCTCCTCTGGACGAATGAATTTGTAAACTACATTCGGCCACATCTCCTTCATTATTAGGGCTGCTACAAGGTTAGGTTTATTATTTATTCTGAGGCTTAGTTTCTGGTAAAGGGCTTTTGGGGTTATGCCTTTGCTTATCGTCCTTCTTGTATGCAGACCCTTAATGTAGACGATGGTAAATAATAAGACAACTTGTTCGTCGTCGTGTTGGGTTGGTGAAATTCATCAGTTCTCTTTTTTATTGCAGTTTCAATCATTTGAACGACATAGCCTTTGTTTGTCAGTAATCAGTGAATTCAGAGAAGTTCGTTATGTATATGTGTAACAGCTTATACACAAGGACGGGTAGGAACAGACCCATATGAGATGGTTAAGGAACGTTTGATCCTCGTAAGATACAGACTACAACTACTGGGTCTGGGTTTCAACGGTGCTGCCGGTGCAAGATACAGTTCAAAGATACTATAAGCAGATTCCCGGGCTTCCCTGCTATTGGTTGAGGCATGTGCGGGAAGGCGGTGCTTATATGACATGTTCATACAAACTTTGGTAACTGTTACAATATGTCTCTCCACGATGTGGTGTGTGATAGTTATTGACATATGAGAGGTGTTATAAACAATTTGATTCAACAATCCTTTCTGTTCTGCCTAGAGACTAAGAGAAATTATCTTCGCGTTTCGTAATCAAGATTCAGCACTTAAAGCTTTGAGGTGTCGTGATAATGGAGTCATCTGCCGAAGAATGTAAAGTCATAGTTCATACATGTCCGGAAACATACTGTAATGGGTGCATGGAGATCATGTGTTGTGCAGGGGCGGAAGATGGAGAGGTCGGCTTTGATCAGGTCTAATGGAGCGGGTTGTATGACAATACGTACGTGTGTGCGTGACAGTATGCTTATGTTCCCTGTGTGGAATTATGTATAATTCGGCACTTGGGACCGTGAGACGAGCTAAAACGGACATATTTTGAGTGGGAGCTTGTCTGCTGATGAAGGAATGATGAGGAATGAAGTGGCAGTACTACTACCTACATATCAAATTGACTGGCACTATTAATTAATTGTATATTCTTGAATTTGGAGAATTATTATGACTGTGCAGTTGTTGACTAGTGTTTAAAGATGAGGTAGTTGCTACAGAGAGAAGGGGTTTTGACGGGTGTCGTCCAATCGTCAGTTTTATTTTTGTTTCCCTATTTTATAATTTGATTTACCATTTTCTATGTCGGTGCGTCATTGGGCGTTTTCTCATGCTTCATGTAGAAGGTAGACCGACTTATTTGATTAATTGGTGCTTTAATGGTTTTACGAATAAAGTCTACCTTTGTAATTCTGGGTCCAGTTTAGCCATCTTACTTTGTTATGAATGATTTGATGTGTGTGTTGTGTGTGCGTGCGTGTGTGTGTGCAAGAGAGAGAGAGAGAGAGAGAGAGAGAGAGAGAGAGAGAGAGAGAGAGAGAGAGAGAGAGAAGCCAAGCCGGCCATCACTTTCAAATTATCTTTTCTTCCTCGGTAAGTAGTTATACGCCTTAAAAAAAGAAAGAAAAAAAGGCGTAACATATAATATATATATTTTCCTGGCAGAGTTTCTGTTTTTCAATTTTTGTTGCAGGCAATCGCCTTTTCTTAATTTGTTACCGGAATGAATAGAAAATTGCCGGTTTGCTTTAGACACTCATGAACAAGTGGCTGAAACAGAGTTGTAGCAGAGATTCTGAAGCCACTAAACAAGCAGAAAACGCAACACGAACGACTGTAAATTGATCATGAACCCTCCTTGTAAATTTGAAGTCACTGTAACAGCAGTGTCGGACGCAGCATGGCGCTCTTGTGCAATCTTTTATGAAACACCTACTATTTGACATCACTGCACAACTGTCCTGTCGGGACAGGTGGCCAGACGTTGTTGATGCACTGAAGTGAAAGTGACAGTACACTGCCTATGTGACTTCTAAAGCGAGACTGAGAGTTTCCAGGCATGTGAGTTGTGATTGGGTTATCAACAGATAATCAGAAGCGTCTTAAGGGACTGGCCTAGACATCAGATGTACGGGTGATGTGAATCTACTATAGATCTGTGTGAGTGTGTGAGTGTGTGAGTGTGTGTGTGTGTGTGTGTGTGTGTTTGTGTGTGATGGGCTAGGCCTCCTCGTCCTATAGTATACTATGTCAGTTCCTAGGGGCATCATCTAAAATTTTTGTTTGGGAGGGGAACGGGCAAAGAAAGTTTGGCGAGTAAAGCGAGCCTAAACAGCTGGTTTTTAATTTTTATTTTTATTTTGAGCTGTTTTATGTGTTTTTTTAAGCCACATGAGCAAGGTATTTCAGCAGAAATAATATACTCCCACTACTGTTTGTTTATCTCATCATCACTGTGTCACGGGAGGATTTTTCCCTCACCATGACATTAAGATACGAGAATAATAATATTATTATTATACATATGCATTGTTGTCAGTCTTCTAGCCTGGAGACAGGGGTCGGACTCATGGTACTGTGTCATAGTTGCTACGATGGATATGAAGACTGATGTTTACGCTGCCTGGAAATTAGGGTAGGCCTGTCCTACCTGCTATTGGGTGTATGGGTCTTATTACTGATGAGGCCAGGTAATGTCAACCAACTTCTGAAGTGCTGATTTCCATTTTAGGGGTATTGAAGAAAATTCCTGGTACTCAGCTTGTTTCTTTATTATTCATTACATCATGCCAAATTTCTCCCAGGCCTAGTCTCCTGGACTTGGTTAATTTACCTAGTCTTCAGAACTCCTGGATTAGATCCCTGGAAATATTACTTTTATTTAATTTTGGTTTCCAGAAAACAATACAATTGAGTAGTTTAAAGCTACAACAAAAATATAACTTTATATTGAGAGACTTCAAAAAAATATATCATATCAACTACATATGAGAGACTTCAAAAAAAATATATATCAACTACACACTATGGGAATTGCTTTTCCTTCATAATAGGATAAGTATTAAACGTCGAGCAGCCCTGGAATCAATTAATTTACAGTAAGGTGTAGATCACTTGATACCCTACTCCACACAGTACTAAATGATTGTACACAATATATGTCAATGGATAAGGCTACCTGAAAGATTTCTGAAAAAACTCAAACTAAAATGAGGTAAAATTAGGCTAAGGTGCCTTTTAACAGGATATAGTCTAGCCTAGGCCTCTTCAGAAATCGTTAAGGATAGCCTATGCAAAGTTTACATGGCTGATTTTTTGACTAGGCTACAATAGGCCACAAAGTTAGGTTAGTTTAATGAGGGTACAGGCTAAGTGATATGTAATTAAGTTTTCCATGAACTTATATACATATATAGCCTAACTATAATTACCAAAAATAGTCATAATTCCTCATTCAAACAGGATTAGTCTTGGGTTGGCCTTCTTAAATTACTGTATAGCCTAATCTAAGATCATGATTGTCAGTGGAAATTTCCATGAGAGAGGTAGGGGTAACCCCAAGATGCCCTGTAGGACGGCCTCTTTGTGGTACCCTTTGGCACTGGTATTTGCAAAAACTTTATACAAACAAAACTCTTATGACTATTTTTTTTAACGTTTTACAACCCTGTCAAACGCTAAGTTACAACTCAAACTAACACAGCAAAATTTCATGACAACTAAAGAACATGAAGCATCTTTCACAACAATGAAAATTTTCCAACTTAAGGTGTTGTAATCATGTTTGACTGCATGCAACTTTGTACTTTAATCCTCGTCTGTTACTGTTCTTTCATGATAGTGATCTGTTCCAACTAATGAACTAACGGTAATATTACGACTTTAAAAGCTTACCTTGCAAGGGATAGATAATCATTTGTATTAGTAATTTGGTAAAATAGCCAAAATGAAAGGGTGGACCAGCTGACGTCCTCCTCACACGAAAGCATTCTTGATTCTTACATGGTCTCTTAGAGTTACCAAAATGCAGACGAAAGATTCAGGGCAGCGCTTCCATACTCAGAGCGAAAGAAAAACAAAACAAGGGACTGGCTACACTGCCACACACTCGTGTCCACAACAAAAACGAAAACATTTTACAGTTCCAATTACTCTTACAACAGTAGTGTAAAGATATTAGAGGAGGATGATGAATCAATTCCTAAATAAACTACTAATAATTAAAGGAATATTTTTCCCATTACAAAGCTTTTCCCTCGGGGAAGAATTGATTCATGTCCACTCTTATATCAAGGACAACTTTTCCTAACGGAGCCAACAGCTCCTTAGATGGGTCTGCAACTGTGGAAAACAGGTCTTGTACAGTAGAAACAAGCAACGATCTCAACTAGAGACTAAAGGGGCTCTTGCAACAACATAAAACAAGGATATACTTTAGTACTAAATGGGGACACTGCCTATAGGTGTGCATTCAATACAGCTTTCCTAATAGCTTTGTCTAGCCTGATACTGGGGTTGGATTGACTCCACTTACACAGGATGTCACATCACTCTGCAACAAAAGAGTTCTCCAAATGTGAAGACAGAATTTACTCCTATTGAGGCGTCCTAATGATTACCAAACTCACCAGAGTTCTTGGCTAGAAACGACTCTAAACTTGAATCTCAAAGGTGTTTGGAAAGTGGTGTACTCTATCCTCTAAGATGTACCAAACCAGTGCTGCAAGAGCAAAACTGACAATTTCCTATAAGACAAGACCCATAAGACCACAATTGCATTCCCTTTCAGGGCACTATGTGAATTTTTGTACAAAATGTTTTACATCTTTCCTTTGTTCATCACCTCAAAACTATAAACTTTTCACGTTACTGGCCACTGCGAATAAAATAAATCATATTTTCATGAACCTCAAACCAAGTAAAAAGAAAATACACAAAACATACAAAATTACAGTACTGTACATAATCACACACAGTCAATGAGACGTGAGGGAGGCACAAAATTTCTAGCACCTCTTGTACGAACTCCTTCAGTTACTATATCAGGCACATTTTCAGAGTGCTCTTTCATGGTAACTAACCATTCTTCATCACTAGGAATGTGAGATGTATGTGGTGTAGACATTATGGGTGGTTGTCTTTTATTATGTTTGAGTGTTAAGTGTTGTACTGTCCCCTGTATGTCAACCAACTTCTGGTCCAAATTTCCCACTTGAGACCAAACGTCCTGGTAGGATTGAGCGAAGCTCTTAACTGTTTATAATATTTGTTGTGTTTCTTGTTCTAATTGAATTAGATCAATATATGACTCATCAGTACCAGTCGCCATTGTTACAATATTTCAAACGCTTATATATAATCAAATAATAAAATGTAAACCACACTTAGAGACAATACCATACAATCCGTTACTATAGAAATAATGAATATGCATGTAAAGAAGTCATGACCTAAATCAGATAAAAATCAGCAATATTGTATAAAGAAATGCATACAATACGACAAAACTTTATAAGTGACCTACATAATATATAGGCACAGTGGGTATGGATCAATAGTATTGGACTACAGATCCATCCCACCGCTGCCACCAAATGTCACAGGATGATTTTTCCCTCACCATGACATTAAGATACGAGAATAATAATAATATTATTATACATATGCACTGTTGTTAGTCTTCTTGTCTGGAGACAGGGGTCAGAGAATGGTACTGTGTCATAGTTGACACGATGGGTATGAAGACTGATGTTTACGCTGCCTGGGAATTAGGGTAGGCCTGTCCTACCTGCTATTACATGATATCCCTTGGGTGTATGGGTCTTATTACTGATGAGGCCAGGTGATGTCAACCAACTGGAGCCAATTAAAGTGCTGATTTCCATTTTAGGGGTATTGAAGAAAATTCCTGGTACTCAGCTTGTTTCTTTATTAATCATTACATCATGCCAAATTTCTCCCAGGCCTAGTCTCCTGGACTTGGTTAATTTACCTAGTCTTCAGAACTCCTGGACTAGACCCCTGGACTAGATCCCTGGAAATATTACTTTTATTTAATTTTGATTTCCAGAAAACAATACAAGTAAGTGGTTTAAAGCTACAACAAAAATATAACTTTATATTGAGAGACTTCAAAAAAATATATCATATCAACTACACACTATGGGAATTGCTTTTCCTTCATAATAGGATAAGTATTAAATGTGGAGCAGCCCTGGAATCAATTAATTTACAGTAAGGTGAACATCATTTGATACCCTACTCCACACAGTACTAAATGTTTGTACACAATATATGTCAATGGATAAGGCTACCTGAAAGATTTCTGAGAAAAACTTACACTAAAATGAGGTAAAATTAGGCTAAGGTGCCTTTTAACAGGATATAGTCTAGCCTAGGCCTCTTCAGAAATAGTTAAGGATAGCCTATGCAAAGTTTACATGGCTGATTTTTGACTAGGCTACAATAGGCCACAAAGTTAGGTTAGTTTTATGAGGGTACAGGCTAAGTGATATGTAATTAAGTTTTCCATGAACTTATATACATATATAGCCTACCTATATTTACCAAAAATAGTCATAATTCCTCATTCAAACCGGATTAGTCTAGGGTAGGCCTTCTTAAATTACTGTATAGCCTAATCTAAGATCATGATTGGCAGTGGAAATTTCCATGAGAGAGGTAGGGGTAACCGTAAAATGCCCTGTAGGACGGCCTCTTTGTGGTACCCTTTGGCACTAGTATTTGCAAAAACTTTATACAAACAAAACTCTTATGACTACTTTTTTGAACATTTTACAACCCTGTCAAACGCTAAGTTACAACTCAAACTAACACAGCAAAATTTCATGACAAGTAAAGAACATGAAGCATCTTTCATGACAATGAAAATTTTCCAAGTTAAGGCGTTGTAATCATGTTTGACTGCATGCAACTTTGTACTTTAATCCTCGTCTGCTACTTTTCTTTCATGATAGTGATCTGTTCCAACTAATGAACTAACGATAATATTACAACTTTAAAAGCTTACCTTGCAAGGGATAGATAATAATTTTTATTAGTAATTTGGTAAAATAGCCAAAATGAAAGGGTGGACCGGCTGACGTCCTCCTCACACGAGAGCATTCGTGATTCTTACATGGTCTTTTAGTGTTACCAAAATGCAGACGAAAGATTCAGGGCAGCGCTTCCATACTCAGAGTGAAAGAAAAAGAAAACAAGAGACTGGCTACACTGCCACACACTTGTGTCCACAACAAAAACGAAAACATTTTACAGTTCCAATCACTCTTACAACAGTAGTGTAAAGATATTAGAGGAGGATGATGAGTCAATTCCTAAATAAATCACTAATAATTAAAGGAATATTTTTCCCATTACAAATGGTAGCTAGTAGACAGACAAGGATCAAGAAACGTAATATTTCCGAGAAATTTCATATATTTATGAATGCACATACAAAAAGAAAACATGCTGTTACTTCTTGGGGCTTGCGGGGTAAAGGCGGCAAGTTGAGGCTTGGAGGGGGGCCGGCAAATTGAGTCTTGGGGGAGTCCCCCCACCCCCTCCCAAATACGCCCCTGTCAGTTCCTTCTGTCGCTTGGTCCAGGTTGCAGGGATCTTCCACCCGTTTCTAAAAGTAGTAGAAGTATGGCTTGCATAAAACGTGTTTTCAAATGATACCCTTATTCGTGATGTTTCACTGGTTCCAGGACGATGGGTCTTTCAGGGAGAGTAGGATATCCAGTGGCTCTTCTGCAGCTCTTGATTGCTGTGGTGCTGCTGTTCGTTGGAGCCTCTGAGGGAGCAACTGTGGATTATGAAGTGTTTGTATCAAGCTGTTAGTTTCTTACGAGGAAAGCTATAGTGTCCTATATGGTGTTACCACACTACTGGCAAGGATACAGATACTACTTCAGTTCTTCGTGATGTGTATGACCCAGCCATACCTTTTCTAGCGACAGTAGGTTAAGTGTAAGAGTGTGTATGAATAGCTAAAGTCAGGACTGTTGCAAATACACATCCCAGTTATACCAGTAGTGGGTCAGTGCAGTGGCGATTACGGCCGGTACTGTTTCAGATTCGTTTGCAAATACTGTGGTACAAATATGACTTGTAAGTTTTACCTTTATAGCTGTGCAATCTCTATTCTGTTATTTTTGTTTTTGGTTTTGCTTTTCTCCTGTCATTTATTTATTGGTAGCCTATCGGATTCGATGTTCATATTTTTTCTTCAGCTTTCTTTCAATTTCCCCCGTTTCTTGAACTTCATATTTCAGTTTGGTTTTCCCTTAACGTCTTCCTTCTATACTCTGTCTGTTGATAAATCTGTGTCTACATTGTATTTGTTATTTAATGGAGAAAGTAAAATCTGATTTGCAGGTGGAAGATCTTGAGTGCTGACCTTGAGAAAACGCTTATCCTCCCACCCTGACCAAACTGGATGAAATGGAAGCTGAGAGATACTTGGTCGTCCTGTCTTCTTCCAAAAGCAAAGGTGAGGACATGTCAGCGGCAGAACTAGTTGGAAAGGGGGGGGGGGGGGCGGGTTTCAAGGAGGTGCAATGCACCAAGGCCTTGAAGCTTGTAAAGTTGGAGTCTCCTAATGGCCCTTCGACCAAGGTTTCAGGATGAATGAACTTCTGCTTTGGCTTTATCTGGCACCTTTAGGGAAAAGGTGCCATCTGTCAAAAGTTGGTAGTACTTTTTTCAATAAAACGTATTGTAATTATTGTAATAAATGATATGCTGTACTGAGCCAATGCAGTCTATTGTGTCCAGCTTGTGGGAGTGTTGGTGGGAATCCTCGCACTTGGAAAAACCGATATTTTTCATCTTAGTGGACGTCCAGCTCGCTCCCTTTAATGACAGAATTGGAAGGAGCAAGTAATGAATATGTGAAATAAAGGGAGTAGAGAATGCTTGGGGGAATGAGAGGTCTAATATACGAATAGAATGATTCGTTACAAATTCCATGACACAAGAGATTATTCATAGTATACAGGAAGAAGACGGATACTGTAGTCAAGAAGAAAATGGGAGAGAGAAAAGAAGACAGGTCGTGGAAATGAAGGGGTGATTACGGTAGTGTACTTTAGGGAGGAAAAGTTTTCCTTTTGGGAAATGAATACTGAGAGAGAAGAGTCATTGGACAATCAGATCTTAGAATCAAACTGAAAGGGTGATAATATGCTGTTTGTTTGAAAGGAATCTATAAGTTCTGAAATGAGTGTTTTGAAGATAAGTTGAATTTGGAGGAGAGTGTAGATAGAAAGTGGAAGGAGGTTAAGAGGTTGAAAATTGGAACAATGCCAGGAGTTGATGGAATTACGAGAGAGACGCTATGATACTGTGATGAAAATGTGATAAGGAAGGCTTACAGTATGATTTTGATCAACAAAGTAAGACAGGTGGCGGGAAGTTTGATATAAGTGAATGGATCTGGTTTGGAAATCAAAAGAGTTTGTTATGAAACATTTAAGTGGGAAGTTTACAATTATAGGAAACAGTCGCACGTTGCATAATGTAGAACTAGTATAATTTTATGAACCAATTGGCGGAGAAGCAACGTAGTAGATGACGAAAAGAAGGCAGAAGACACCATTGATAGCTACAGAGTTCTGTATAACATAATTTGCAGAGCGGAAAGTTACTGGCTTGGTTAGGAAGTGAGTTTGTTGTATTAGAATTCTAGAGCCTTATAGATAGGAGTTTGGATTCTTGAGCCCTAAAGAAAGGAATTTGAATAGAAATAGTCTTCTTTAAAACTTAGTTGTGTAACATTAATCTTGGAAAAGAACGGCAGTGCTATAGTCTTCATTGCTGCTGATGATTCTTGATGAGGATTACGGCCATTTCATTTATATGGTTGGGTTCTTTTGGTGTTTTCGAAAAAGGATGAAGTGTCAATTGAGATATAGAAAGAGCCATTAAATTTGTAGCATGAACACAAAATTGGAAATGAAACTTCATTGTTGCAGAAAAGACTAATACCTATTCCTTAGCCTATATTATCAAGAGTTCTTGAAACAAGTGTGCGAGAGACCATGACCATATTCCTGTCAGACGAGAATTTCTGAATGAAGAGAGCAGCAGAAAGTCAAAGGATGTAGGGAAATGAGTTCTACTTTAATCTGTGCTTAAAGATCCACTTATAGAGCCCAAGTGAACGAACCCAATTGTCCCATGAAGTTGACTTTCAAAATAGTATTATAGAATCTGGAAAGTTTTCTTTTCGTGTTAGTTGTAAGCTTTCACATAGTGGTACCAGTCTATCTTGCCATTCTTGTTGTCTTGAGAATGAGAATCATTGCTGTTTTCATACCAGTCATTGTTTTTATAGCGTCTGTCCTGCATTTATAAGGAAAAGTTTAAAGCTAATTTTTTCCCTCAACCACAGGTCTTGCTAAGATGTCTGGATCTTCTAAAGATATTTTCTTCTCTCAGTTACAGGTATTGCTGAGGTAGCCATTTCTTCTGACGCTTTTTGTTTTTGCCCTTTATCTTAAGAACTGTTTTGGCAAGGTACCTGCACCTTCTAAATCATTTAATTTCCAAACAACAGGTACCGCTGAGGTAGCTGTGTCATCAAAAGCTTTAGAGGATCTGACCAAAATGCAGGCTGAAGGACTGATATCTTTTAATATAATATCTGATAACTTTGGCAGGTAAGTCCTTCAGATGAAGGTGATTTTTCTCTCTTGTAAAGTTCTCGCTTTACAGTGTCATTTTATATTCTAATATATACTACAGTAATACCTTCAGGCTCACCTCATAGTTTCGCACAGGTCATTTTTACATGATAATGTAACTGTAAGATATGGTGTCATGTTTTTAAAGTAATGTTGTAGATGCTTCTTCAGTGGGAACTGCAGGTTTTGTTTTGTGAACAGGAAACAGTAGCTTATTCCATATATCCTAATTAGCCCATGTTTTTATTTATTCAAATCCTTTGTTTTAAAGGTGTCTGATTATACTCTTGAATACAAGGAGTTAGCTGTTTATAAGTACTTGTAAGCATTGCATGTCATTTAATGGAACTTTATTCTTAAATTCTTAGAGGTTTGGACAGTCTAACTTTTGTGATAGGGTTTGTACTCTATTCTCCTTGATAGTTCTTCATATTTTGACTTGGCCAGTGATTTTGATGTAGTACACTAGCCCTAACTCACTAGCTGCATTATTATGATGGGTTCTACGTAGGCTATTTTTTTCTGAAACCAAATAAGAGTCAAAGCCAGACAAACTTTCACTAGAATTAAATGTCTGTGGGATATCTTGAATGCTCAAGTGCAGACTAAACTAAAAAGTCTTTGCTACTAGTAACATGTAGCCCCTTATTGGTCAATTGTTTGATATTGGTTTATCGGCCCTATGATAGCACAAGCCATTGCCCCGAGGTGTTATAGTCCAGGAACCAGGTACATTTATTTGACTGTCTGAGTCAGTAAGGTTTGACAAGTGTTTCTTAACTGAGATTTACTGTAGATTTCAAAGATCAACTTCTTACCTGCACCAGCCCGGCCGTTTTTATTATATGCCTCATTTTCAGAGTTGCTACTTGACAATATTGCTATATCCGTCTACTATGTATTTGACTGCTTATGAAGATGGTGTACACTATAGGAAACAGTTAGAGGACATAAAATGTAATTTTAACGAAAAATAAGGGCTGCATTCAAAATATATGAACAACATTATCAAACATCAGTGTTCATCATAATGAATATTAACACTTTTTCTGTCATACACAATATGGCAACATGTAGAAAATTTCAACCACCTTACACAATGCTTTGTCATTGTTGTATATTAAATACAGTCAATAATTATATACAAGGTAAATAGAACATAGGAATACGACTGCAGTATGATATTATTGTGGTAAAAAAAATGAAAGAGCTGAAGCAAATGTATCCCAGACCCTTGACAGCAATGTGGTCTCTTATATGACAGTTAATTACATAAGAAGTTTTAAATGAAACACAATTACGTTTACAAATGATACATGTCTAAATTTCGAAAGAATTGTATATGTCCATACAGAGGGTATTTCACTGGAACTCTCTAGAACTGCAACCTTTGACGAAGTTCAACAGAGGCTAAATCAAGGACAAACTTTTGCATTCAGAACTACACTTCCATCTGATAACTATTCTTCTTCATCTGACTCATCACATTCCTCAGCTTCACTATCAGTGTCACTTTGCTCATGAGACAATCGGGAACAATGGGACCCATAAACCAATTCAGCTGTATATTCTTTAGTTCACCCGTTACAATGTGGATGAAGGTGATTAATCTCTCTTTCATCTAATTATTTCCACATGTTGGCAAAGAAGTTTGCACGAAGGATATGCCACTTGAGGTTTGCTTGGTATAGGGAAAGCATAGATGTCACCATTCCTTTGATATTTTTCAAAAGAGTGTTGTTAGAGTCTTTGAACTGATTCTTACAGTGAATATACTGAAGCGAACTGTATTAACGTCTTTAGTTTTGTTTTGCCCGTACAAAACACACAAAATCTCTTCCAGAAGAAGGTATGTGTCCCCATTGTTGAGGGGCCAAGTTCTCCAAATGCTCTTCGGAACCTTGGATAATTATCTAAAATATTTGATGGAAGACGTAATTTCCCTTAGCGCCCTAAATAAAGTTCTCTTCCTATCGTCTGCCAGCAATGTTACATCAATATACTGCCAACTGTTGTTGTTTGAATTTCAGATTTTCATATAAACTGTCAGTGAATTATTCAAACTGACGTGATACAAAAGAATCACCAACACATCATTGTCATTTGTGCTCACACTGAAGATGTGGCTATAGTTTTGGCTGTGAATAGGCTTCACATGCTGCATCATCCGTGTATCAACTTCAATGTGGAACTCGCAAGTGGCTTATACTCTTCCCTTGTCATGTGTCCATCTTCAACAGAATATAGTAGGTAACACTTGTCATCAATAACATAAAATAGTGTCTTATCGGTCAGTACATCAGAACACTGCTCATCATACCACTGCTTAGCTAGGAAGCGAAGAAGGGATGTCGTGAAGGAAGAGGATAACAAGTCTACACAGATATTCCTTGGCCTAATCTGCTCACCACCAGTGATGTTGAAACCAGCTACTGATCTCAATCACTGAAGGCTTTGGTACACCTGTCTTGTGTTGCCCCCTTAATAATAGTTCCTGAATATGTGTTGCTGATAAAATGAACCTCTGTTGCAGATGTTCTGCAGATAATTGTTAATATACATGTTGCTGTCTTTGAAGTTAACAGGTATGTTTGTCAAAGATCTGATAGCAAACTTGGCATCGATTACTAAGACATCCACATATTCAGGTGCTGTACTTACAACTTTTCCTTCCAACTTGTGCAGAAGTGCAGACTTTGCAGTACAACTCAATGAACTGTCTACATTTCCAAGGCACAAAGGAACAGGAGTCAGTTGGTAGGTCAATATGAGTTGTCACAGCAAGAAAAAGTAGTTACCCAAACAGTTCTCGCATTCCTTTCACCTCTACTATTTTTCTTCTTTCCTTGTTCACCAACTTTCCTTTTACATTATCATGAGAGAAGTTTTTAACTACTTTCCTGGGGACTGGTGCCTCAAACCTGGAGCTGGAAATCAAGCAATCAGTCTTGAGCTCGGTGTGTACATCTTCTCGCCAATCTTCTGCACTTGTAGAAGCTCGCTTGTGACTTCTTCAGATGCAGCTTTTCCACTTCCAGTTGAATACAAAACAGAATTCTCAACAGGATCTGCAAATGGATCCTTAGTTGTGTCCATAATATTGAGGATTTTTATCAAATCTGATGCATCTCTCTTGATTCTTGATGATGGTTTCAGTTCTGGGGCTGGTTCATCAAGTTCAGCTAATCCTGTTTTCGCCATCAAGCTTCTAACAAGAGCACTTCTTCTTGATCTGAGGCTAGTCCACCTCTTACGTGCACCAAACTTCTGAGTCATCGATGCTATCTCTGTCAGTCTTGATGCAGCGTCTGCATTTATGTCTGTTCCATATAAGATCAATATCACACTGACTAAATGCTTTTAATGTTCAGCAACTACATTACACACAAAGTCACCCGTCTGGCATAGCTGTGATGACCAATTGCAAAAAACAGGGGAATTATCACAATTATGATTATCCATAGCAATACAAACATATAGGTATATGATGAAGATTTGATTACCTTTTACGAGGCACATAAGAAAACAACACAAACATCATACTAGCAGCTAAAATGGCATTTAATTGGGAAGTTCAGTAGTGCATTACTAGTGGTGTTAATCATGTCAATGCAATGAGCATTTCTCTTGAGAAGACTGTAACTGTAAAAACAGGTTACACAGAGAAAACGGTCAGGCTTAGGTAAGTAAGAATTAAGCTATGAAATCTACACAAAATGTCAGATTAGAAATAATTCTCAAACGTTACCGACTCTGACAGTCAAATAAATGGACCCAGCTCCTGTGCAATGTTCCAGTCCATAAGATGGTAAGGTGTGAGAGGACGATTAGAAACCTGGCGCCGACCTCCTGACTGTGCTTGACCGGGGATACTATACAAACCAGGAGACCAAACCTGGAAATCATCTGATAACCTGAGGGGCTTCCACATTTAGGAATGATCTTTCCTATCTAAAAAAAAATATTTTTACTAATTTTTTCGGTAACTCAAATAGAATTTTGAACAGGTTGTACTTTCATCATTTTCATGTACAATACCTATTTGATTATTTATTTTCTAGGTTGATCAGGAAAGTGTTACATGAATATGTTTGTTATGAAATAGGGGTTCGTCATGTATGACGTCTGGCTATTTCTCTCTGGAATTTTAGATTTAAATGTAAGCTACGGCTGGATAGCAAGAGAGAAACGTGTTTTCTTCTTTTGGCTATTGTGTGGTTTATTCAGACCTTAAGACCGCAGTCCTTTAGTCATCTTTTGTCATCTTGTGGTCACTTTTGCTCAGGTTTAGGTCTTCTAGAAATGTCATGCAACTGATCTTTTTTACAAAGCCTGGGGTTTAGGTCTATGTCCCTTTCAACTAGATTTGATTTAATTTGCTTGTAAACTGTTTGAAGGTCTACTGTTTTGGTCTTGACTTTTTTGTTTTTTTTATTTATTTTATTGTTTTTGTTTTTACAACCTTAGGTCATTTTGAAATATCCTGGTATAATTAACTTTGCTGGAATGTTCACTATTGTATATTTTTATTGTACAGTATGATTAGACATCCTTGCATGTGCACATGAATGCATTTAAGGATCAAGTTTATATGCATTTGGAGAGACTAAAAATATGTGCCTAATTATCCGGTAAGTGTGAACTTACAGAGAGGATGAGAGATAATATAATGGATAATCATTAACAAAGCCAGTTACCCTGTGGTTTCTGTAATGCCTTTACCTCTATTGGTCTCTCTTCAGCTGTCTACAACATCATGTTTGTTTCTATGGTATTGTAGAGGATGTATTGAAAAGTTAAGGCTATAAAGGTAATGCAGGTAGAAGGAATATATTATATTGGTATCTGTTTGATCAATGTATTTGTCATTCTATTGAAGGATATTGGCCTTTGAGGATACCAGTAAGGGGAAAGTCCTTCCCCGAGCTTCAGCGACGTTCAGCTCTTTCATGGATTTCAGTCAAGTGAGTCCCTTTTCTGACCAGCCCCGTCCCTTCTGTTGTGAGTCAAGTCTGCCAAGGTTTTTCTCTGGGAGTTATTGCTGCAAATTATTGGTCTAATTTCTTTTCAAGTTAAAATACAAAATCTTTTGATATTACCATGGGAAAATATTATTATTATTATTATTGTTATTATTATTATTATTATTATTATTATTGTTACAACCCTTGGGAATTGTTACAACCCTTGGGGTTGTTATAAAAGTTCTTATTATTGTTGTCAGTAATAAATGTAACTCAGTGCTGAAGGTCAGTGGAAACAAACACTCAAGAAAACTTAACAATATTTAATACTTAAATAACACAATTTAGATCAACCTTGTCGGATGACAAATAACATAACTTGATAACCAGAAAGGACAAATACCAGTCCCTTAGAAAACACACTGGATTCCCTAAAACTAAGAAGCTAAGTCCTAACAAAGACAGGAGAAATAACCATTATTAATAATAAACTTGATTGGATCCAACAATTTAGCTGGCCAGGCCAAAAATTACCCTAATACTAATTCCAAGAAAGAAGGAAGACAGAGTAAATAAAACAGGAAAACCATTATAAATCCTACCTATCAACACAAAACTAAGCACACAAAACCTTGTCTATAATAGACCTACTGAATGACGTTATATAGTCACAACACAAATATGACAATATATATATATATATATATATATATATATATAGTATATATATATATATATATATATATATATATATATATATATATATATATATGTGTATATATATATATATATTATATACTATATATATAAGTTAAATAATACAAAGGATTTTAGTTCTTCTCACTTCAGTGGATGTATCAGAGGAGAGACAAAAACTAGGGCCGTGATCCACTCGCCAAATCAGCTAACAGGGCAGGTCCTGAACGCCAGAGTAATACCATAAAGGGAAGGCGATCCCAAACGAAAATCAGAGACACTCTGTCTTACCTGGCGTCAGCCTCCCTACAGGCCATCTCACGAGCTAGCAAGCTCCCAAAACCACAGCAGCTGAATGGAGACGAAAGTGTCAGAAGAAAGCGACGGCACCAATTCCCTGGGAATTCCTCCTCGTCAGGGAAAGGCAGGACTGGCTCAAGTCGCAGGTGACAGGAGCACCTACGAGTACCTTATTGATGTACTCAAGCCGCAAGTCGAAGCAGGAGACACTCGAGTCGCAGGTGACAAGAGAACCTGCAGACAACAGATCAAGGCGAGGATCCAAAGCGTAATCCAAAGAATCGTCGTCCAAAATAAACAGCCAAATAATCGTCATCCAAAATCCAAATCAGTATGCTGCTCAAGGTGTGATATCAAGGGAGTGCTCAAGCCCGAACTGAACTGTCCGAGCACCAACGTCCAGACATCACCAAGACGCGTTCATAAACACTCGTATATATAAAAAAAGAAGAAACAATCGTTAAAACGATAGTTTCGGTAATATAAACAAACGGGGAGGAGGGCGCCTCAAACTACACTGAGAAACGTTAAATTAAGCACTTTACGCTAAACACTTAAAATGACGAGACAACGGACACTTAAATTTCAAAATAAAAATAAAAAAAAACAAATGCTCATCCAAAACAAAGGCTATTCTGCCACAAAATGATTCTTAAAAACTAGTAATTAAACCTAGCAAAACAAGGCTGATCTAAATTCATAAAAGGCAAATAAAAATAATCTAGTCCTTTCTAATACCTTCCTCCCCAAAAACAAAAAAAATTATTCCAATAGAATAAATTTTTTTAATACAAAACATAAAACCTGTAAAGAGAAAAGGATTAACTTATCACTCTCAAGTCAAAGTAAAGTCTCTGTGTGAAACCTGAAATAAGAATTCTCATAACACTACAACAAACGAAAATCAATAACTGAATTGTCAAGTCACAAAGAAACTTACCAGCCTAAACAACAGAGAAAACATAAATCAAAATAAACCAAAAGGTCAAATTAGCACAAAATAATTACCACGAGACACTGACTGTCTCAAATTCAGCCAATAACATTGAGTTTACACATAACAGACACTACCACAGTAATGACCGCCCGCACTTTGGTCACTACAGGTTTTCCTTTGGTTCAAAAGAAAACAGACAAAATCATTAAATGCCTCACTAAGAAAACCTAATAAACCAAACTTCAAGCGAAACACACTCATACTCATGCTCACATCTCTAAGATTAACGCAAACCAACTGAAGAGACGAGAAGGGCGAGGGGAGAGGAGCCAAATCGTGATCAAGTCTATACCCTTGAAAGGGCATCGGGAATTCGATTCTCTGATCCCTTAACGTGTTTTATCACAAGCGAGAATTCTTGCAATTGCAGAGCCCAACGTAAAATTCTCTGGTTGGCTCCTTTCATGCGCTCGATGAAAACCAGCGGGTTGTGGTCCGTCCAGATTTCTATGGGAAAAGAAAAATTAGTCACATACGGCTTAAAATGCACAAGAGTACGGACCAAGGCGAGGGCCTCCTTTTCAATGGTGGAATATTTTCTCTCGGCGGCCAGTAGCTTTCGACTATAATATGATACAGGATGAACCTCTCCTACCTCGTTCCTTTGAAAGAGGACACCCCCAATACCTATGTCACTGGCATCCACTGCAATAATAAAAGGTCTCTGGAAATTAGGAGAAGTCAATATTGGATTAGATACTAATACCATCTTAAGTTTAATAAATGCTTCCTCACACTGAGAAGACCACACAAACTTCTGCCCTTTCTCTAACAACTTGGTAAGTGGCTGAGCAATGTCCGAGAAATTTCGCATGAATCTGCGATAATAACCAGTCATGCCCAGCACTCGCCGAACTTCCCTGACATTGCAAGGCCTCTTTAAATTTACGATAGCCTCGAGGTTGGCTTGTTTAGGCGCCACCTGACCCAAACCCACCTCGTGACCCAAATAGCACACTTTTGCTTTGCCAAACTCACACTTGGCCAGATTCACAACAAGACCAGCAGCCCTTAACGCTTCAAACACTTTACTAATCGTAACATATGTGTCCGCCAGTCGTTGCTATAGACTACCAGGTCATCTATATAGATTTCTGTACCTTTCAAACCACAAATAACCAGGTTCATAAGACGTTGGAAAGTACATGCAGCGTTTTTCATCACAAAGGGCATTACCTTACACTCGTAAAGCCCGAAGGGAGTGACAAATGCAGAAATCTCTCGTGCTCGATCAGACAGGGGAACCTGCCAATACCCTTTCAATAAATCCAATTTCGTAATAAACTTAGCAGCCCCTATCTGATCGAGACAGTCATCTATACAAGGCAAAGGAAAAAGAGTCATTCTTAGTGTGTGCGTTAACCTTACGGTAGTCTACACACATACGGAACTTTCCGTCGGACTTCTTAACAAGGACTATCGGGGAGCTCCATGGGCTAATGGAAGGTTGGATGAGATCGTGTTCCAGCATATATTTAATCTCCTTATCAACTATATCCCTCTTAACGGGATTCAGCCGATAAGGACTCTGTTTTACAGGAGAAGCATTTCCAACATCTACATCATGCTCAAGAAAATTAGTTAGACCTGGAGAATTCTGAAATAAATCTGGAAAAGAAGAAATTAAATTAATTACATCCCTCCTTGAGCAATCTCCAGATGCTCCAGCCCTTCCTTCAAAACTTCTAAATTTTGAATATTATCAAAAAGAGCATCAGAAGACACCTGACAAATTAAATCCTCCAAATCCTCTGAAGGTAAATCCATAACCTCAGCCACAGGCTCATAAACAATAGCAAGAGGATCATGTCTATTTGAGGTATAGAGTTTTAACCTATTTATATGGAATATCCTGCACTTCCGTTTGGTTCCAGGAGCCTCTATTTCATATTCACCTCTGACAACTTCCTCAACACCTTCCAGGGCCCCTTATATCTTGGTTCAAGGAAATTGTCAGAGTCAGTACTCAAAACTAAAACTAACTCTCCGGGCTCAAACGACCGTGCTTTAGATTTCCTATCGAAATTTAATTTCATTGCAGCCTGAGAACTAGCCAAATTTTCTCTGGCAAATTTCCAGGCTCTAGATAATTTTTTTCTCAAGTCCTCCACAAAGTCTCCTACGTTTGCATCCCTTCCTCGACCAGTCTCAAGCATCTCATGAAAAATCTCCAAAGGCCCACGTACTTTGTGTCCAAAGACCAGTTCGAAAGGAGCTACACCAGTTGAAGAATTCGGGTGATTTCTTAGAGCAAAGAGAGCAAAGGGAAGCCCTTTATACCCATTCCTCCCCTTGTTCATAACAATACTTTTCAAAATAGATTTAAGGGTCTGGTGGAACCTTTCCACCACCCCCTGACTCTCCGGACTGATAGGGTACACTGGTTTTGTGCCGAATGGCCATTCAGCACACTTACCTTTAAATACCTTACTAGTAAAATTTGTACCACAGTCAGTTTGAATAGTACGAGGGAGACCATACCTGGAAAAGAATTCAATTAGTTTGTCAAATACAACCTTAGAGGTTATCCTTTCTCATTGGAAGGCCTCAGGGAATCGAGATGCTCTATCCATGATTGTCAAGAGATGGGTAAATCCTGACTTAGTTTTAGGCAAAGGCCCAACCACATCAATAACTAATTCTACAAAAGGCTCACCTATCGCAGGAATTGGATTTAAGGGAGCTTTAGGAATAATTTGGTTGGGTTTCCCCATCACTTGACAAACCTCACATTCATTAATAAATTGTTTCACAGACGATTTTAATCCTGGCCACCAAAAACATTCTGCCAGCTTTCGAAAAGTTTTACATACACCGAAGTGGCCAGAAAAAGAATCATCATGTGCAAGACTCAAGACAGACCTACGGAATTGAGATGGGACAACAATTTGTTCAATACGAGATGTCTTGCTCAGATCATCAGTTGAAGGACGACTAATCCGGTATAGTAAACCATTAATCACACAAAACCTAGGTTTAGTCAAATCCGCAGTGTCACCTAAATCAAAATTAAATTCCTTTTTCTGAGCTTCAATAAATGAAGACCTGTCCCAATCAGGTCTCAAAACATTGCTAAATACACTACTACTACTATCTAAAGACCCCGGGCCTCTCTAAGTCTACTTCTAAACTACTTAAGATTAAATCATAGTCATTATCGATTAAATTTGCAGCTTTTGCTGCTGCACGGGTTGTTACTGCAACTGGACAGATGTGCACAGACAATATGGGGAACAACTCCTGTCCTTGGGTATTTAACATATCGTTACCCAAAATGCCGTCAATTCCAGGAATAGGGAGACTCAACAACTGCCAACTCTGTCACTTTATCATAACCAGGGAAAGACAATCTGACCTCCACTAATGGAGCTGAAACAACGGTGTTCGGGAACCCTCCCAGAACAACAAAATTCCCTGTATAATCAACTAAATCCTTCAAAGATTCTTTCAAAACCAGAGACCGAGCTGACCCTGTGTCCCTCAAAAATTTCACACCAATAGTTTCAGAAGTAAATATTAATTTACCAGGCCAAATATACTTATCATAAAGTAGTCATGACTCCTTTCTGCTAGAAGACTGACTACTGCTACTACTACCATTACTAGTGCTAGCTACTGGACAGTTTTCGATGATGGGATTACTGATAACAGGTTTACAAGTAGATATTAGTGACACAGGATTATTATTATTCCTTTGGAGGTACCTTCTTCTGGCATTACACTGTGCCTGATAATGTCCTGCTTATTAACACCAGAAACAAGTCCCCCTACCTCTATTATTCATATTACCTGGGCCAGAACCAAACCTATTATCTTTGAAAAAGACACGAGTGTCCTGTCCACTCGAGACTTTTCCCTGGTTACTATCGAGTTTATGATTTTTATCTGGTGGGTTACCCTGCCCACGAGTATTCACAAAAGAGCCTGACCTCCTCTGAAAATTAACTGGCCTAGCAGATTGAAAATTCACATCCTTATTCCCAAAACTACCAAACCCAGTTCGATGGGTCAATACAAACTCGTCAGCAATTTGGGCGGCCTTACCTAAATTAACAGCTTTTACCTCTTCTAGATAAATTTTCAATTCCTTACTGCATGACTTCTTGAATTCTTCTAGAAGCATGAGTTCCCTCAAAGAGGAGAAAGAGACCACCTGGCGGCTTTTTAACCAATCATCAAATTGTTCCTCCTTAAGCCTAGCAAATTCCACATAAGTAAGGGAGGCCTGCTTCGTAAAATTTCTGAACTTAAGGCGATAGGCCTCAGGAACCAAATCATATGCCTTGAGGACTAGAGCCTTAACCTTATGATAGTCCCAGGCCATACCTTCTTCCAAGGCATTATACACTCTTATAGCCTTGCCCACCAACCTACATTGAATTAGTACAGTCCACATTTCTGGGGGCCAAGACAACCGGGTGGCAACACGTTCAAATGCCTTGAAAAATTCTGGGACATTCAACTCGTCAAACACTGGCACCAATTTCAAGGCCGCACCTACATTAAATTTATCCTGCGAGTTGCCCCGAGGTGTACTAAAATGATTAGAGTTGCCCTGCAGCCTAGCAATTTCTAAATTGATATTGGCCATCTCCAATTCATGCCGCCTCGCCCTCTCATTCTCCTCAAATTCTAGTTTCATCAATTCTATCCGTTTACATATTAAGTTATATTCACTGTCCTCCTGGGACACTACAGGCTGTACTGGGGCTACACTCACTGGGACAGGGTTTTCTACCAAAAAGGGGTTAGTAGACACATTAGATTTAATTTGCAAATTAGCCTGCCCTTCAAAAATAGTTCCAGTACGAGGAGGATCTTCAAACAAAGAAAGACCTGGGTTCACACTAACATCTTCAATCACACTACCTTCTCGCTCTGAGTCACTGTCACCAACACTATCAAAATCCCTAGCCAAATTCTCTCCTTCAGCCATACCCTGAGCTACCTTACTTTTCACAGCTACCAACAAATGATTTTTTGTATCCGCTGCCCTCAACGGGAATACCTCACACCGAGCACAACTTACTAGACAAGCCTTATTCAGCACTGGCAGATGTTTTATACAATCAACCGACCCTAAAAACTCTGCGGGGTCAAACACAAAATCCTCCATTGTATCAAAATTAGCAGGGGAGAAAGGTAATACTCTATAACTAAAGAAAATATTGCCAAATTAACAAAGTGCTGTTCCACGGACCAAAACACTGAGTACACCTGAGAACAATCCTGTCACGGTCGCCAAATTGTTACAACCCTTGGGAATTGTTACAACCCTTGGGGTTGTTATAAAAGTTCTTATTATTGTTGTCAGTAATAAATGTAACTCAGTGCTGAAGGTCAGTGGAAACAAACACTCAAGAAAACTTAACAATATTTAATACTTAAATAACACAATTTAGATCAACCTTGTCGGATGACAAATAACATAACTTGATAACCAGAAAGGACAAATACCAGTCCTTAGAAACACACTGGATTCCCTAAAACTAAGAAGCTAAGTCCTAACAAAGACAGGAGAAATAACCATTATTAATAATAAACTTGATTGGATCCAACAATTTAGCTGGCCAGGCCAAAAATTACCCTAATACTAATTCCAAGAAAGAAGGAAGACAGAGTAAATAAAACAGGAAAACCATTATAAATCCTACCTATCAACACAAAACTAAGCACACAAAACCTTGTCTATAATAGACCTACTGAATGACGTTATATAGTCACAACACAAATATGACAATACCAATATATATATATATATATATATATATATATATATATATATATATATATATATATATAATATATATATATATATAAGATAAATAATACAAGGATTTTTTTATAGTTCTTCTCACTTCAGTGGATGTATCAGAGGAGAGACAAAACTAGGGCCGTGATCCACTCGCCAAATCAGCTAACAGGGCAGGTCCTGAACGCCAGAGTAATACCATAAAGGGAAGGCGATCCCAAACGAAAATCAGAGACACTCTGTCTTACCTGGCGTCAGCCTCCCTACAGGCCATCTCACGAGCTAGCAAGCTCCCAAAACCACAGCAGCTGAATGGAGACGAAAGTGTCAGAAGAAAGCGACGGCACCAATTCCTGGAATTCCTCCTCGTCAGGGAAAGGCAGGACTGGCTCAAGTCGCAGGTGACAGGAGCACCTACGAGTACCTTATTGATGTACTCAAGCCGCAAGTCGAAGCAGGAGACACTCGAGTCGCAGGTGACAAGAGAACCTGCAGACAACAGATCAAGGCGAGGATCCAAAGCGTAATCCAAAGAATCGTCGTCCAAAATAAACAGCCAAATAATCGTCATCCAAAATCCAAATCAGTATGCTGCTCAAGGTGTGATATCAAGGGAGTGCTCAAGCCCGAACTGAACTGTCCGAGCACCAACGTCCAGACATCACCAAGACGCGTTCATAAACACTCGTGTATATAAAAAAGAAGAAACAATCGTTAAAACGATAGTTCGGTAATATAAACAAACGGGGAGGAGGCGCCTAACCACATTGAGAAACGTTAAATTAAGCACTTTACGCTAAACACTTAAAATGACGAGACAACGGACACTTAAATTTCAAAAATAAAATAAACAAATGCTCATCCAAAACAAAGGCTATTCTGCCACAAAATGATTCTTAAAAACTAGTAATTAAACCTAGCAAAACAAGGCTGATCTAAATTCATAAAAGGCAAATAAAAATAATCTAGTCCTTTCTAATAATAATTATTATTATTATTATTATTATTATTATTATTATTATTATTATTATTATTATTATTATTATTATGAACCCTATTCATATGAAACAAGCCCACCACAGGGGCCATTGACTTGAAATTCAAGCTTCCCAAGATTATGGGAGGGAAACAATAAATCCTATAGATGTTGAATAGTAGCTACTCATCCAGGATGGTGCACTGCACACCTCCACTGATATATCAAAGACAGTCTTAGGAAAATGATGTAATATATACGGATATATATATGTAAGCATAAGAAGGTATTGCTATGCTTTTAAAAATAAAGCTTCC
Organism: Macrobrachium nipponense; assembly: GCF_015104395.2. Classification (NCBI taxonomy): domain Eukaryota; kingdom Metazoa; phylum Arthropoda; class Malacostraca; order Decapoda; family Palaemonidae; genus Macrobrachium; species Macrobrachium nipponense. Next base: position 82,804,359 of record NC_087209.1, read on the forward strand.
CTTAGTCATAAGCTGACTCTTAATCACAAGCATTCCTGATGCTTCACAATTAGTCCTGAGCTGTTTTGAAATGCTGACTATGACAGATAGCGAGTTACTTGGAGGGCTTGCCATCCCAATACCCAGACAGAGTCCGAATGGATGAAGTTGGAAGGACCGTCTAGAACCGCACTCTTTATCGAGTTCAGGTGACCAACAAAATCACAAACGACGTAACAAAGAAAGTTTTCTTCATTGACGGTAAGTGTTGAAGATATCATCATTGCCAGAACTGTTTTTCTTTATTACCTTGTACTACGTATTCTTGATGAACAGAAGCATTCGTTCTATGATCTAGCTAACATCTGTCGTTTTCAGTTATTTTTACGTCACCCCCTTTCATCCCCTTTCCTGTCGGGGCTGAACTTGGACTTCTATGGCATCAGGAGTGTCACTGTTCATCTCAGCAACCTCGAGAACTATGGATTAGATTTTAGCCCGTCTGTCCATCAGTCCTTTGAGAGAGCAGTGCAGTAACCTATTGCCTGTCTTCACCAAACTATCCGCTCAGTAGAAGTCGAGTGATAGTGATGTGGCCATGGTAGAGATTTATCACAGAGAAGTCAGTAACAGAGTCAGTCCTTCCCATGGTTCTTCTACGGGGGCAATACCATGTCAAGAGGAGGAGGTTATTGCACCATACATCTATGTGTGGTTCTTAAAACAACTTTGGATGGACTAGCGAGGTGAGTCACTCATTGGTGGCATTTCAAAAACAAGCTGCTGGGCAGAGTCACTTGAGTTATGGCCTAATTCATTCCAGCTATATGATCACCAACATACAGTAGCTACACAGTAGATTAGATAGATGAGACACATGTGTAACTAGTTCGGGAATGCCTTAATTCCGTGTTTCTGCCATCGTAGGCTTAGACTTGCTGTGATAAAAGTGCAAATTATTTCTTCAGTAATACATCTGATTGCTGATGTTTACAAATAACTCACATGCCTTTCTATTTAGATCATAAAAACGCTGATTTATATTGATGGTTTAACAATACCAGCAGACAAATGATGAGTTTAACAAACAGTCTACTCAGGCAAGCGAATTGTGGGGATTCAATAGTGACGCTTTACCTGGCTGAGCGAGTGCGATCAAAAGGTGATTTAGTTTTTAACATAAACTAAATGGCACAAGTAGGTTCATGTTCTAAATGGCATGAAATGTTGTCTGCCAGGCTTTCTGGGGAGATGCATGAATGGAACAGATGCTCATATCAGCTGGAGAGCAGAAAATGTCAGATAATACATTGCAGGGTGGCAATGGCAGTTACTGTAGGTTTCTTTTCACAATATATAGCATATTTACATATTTTTTTCCTTAGCATACAAATGAGCATTGTTCATCGACTGGACACTTTCTGGTTCTATTTCGCCAAACAACTTGGACAAAATTTGAAATCCCATGAGTTCCCATCATCCTTATAATCTGGATGTTATCTATAGGTACTGCGTGAAAGACCACCTAGACATATATATATATATATATATATATATATATATATATATATATATATATATATATATATATATATACATATATATTATATATATATATATATATATATATATATATATATATATATATATATATATATGTATATATATATATATATATATATATATATATATATATATATATATATGATATATATATATATATATATATATATTATATATATATACTATACTATATATATATATATATATAAGTATATATTTGTACATTGTTAGGCATTGAAACAATACTTAGGTGAAATGAATAACTAAAAGTTACAGTAAAGAAGCAATTATGACTGGATTGGACCGAATGTGAGTTGAAAAGAAATCCAGTAGAATAAAATGCCTGGCGTATCAACAGAGGCCTGGCTGGCATTCGCTTGTCCACCCTCTGTGCTTCAGCGGTACACGTCATTAATTCACGGTGAACCCTCAGTTTACGGATGTAGATATTACTGAGGTATCATAAAGTTATTCTTATTTAGTTGGATGCTATGCAACTGTAGTACTACATAGAATGAAGTGTGAATGACATGAAAATCTTTTGAAAGATTTGAAGTCTGCAAGCGCAGGTTTATTGTAGCTTGAGATGAAGTTTCTCCTAATAAGATCAAACATGATTATACCGAAAGCTCGCTGTTCGTTCGTGTTTGATCTGAGAAGACGTCCTCATTCAAAATCGTTTTTCATGAACTGGTATTGTTTAATTATCGACGCAAATCGATATGCTTATAATTCACATAAATAGTTTACTATGAGATAGTTTGGTATTGGTGCCTTAGACCAACGAGATCTGAGACATCGATTGTCAGGGAGTCACTTAATCATGTGGACATATGGGCTGAAACCCACTAGAGTCATGTTTCTGTAGCATAACACAAGGTCTACAGGGCTGACTGTTGGTAGTATACGAGAAGAGATAGAAGTGAATCAAATTAAACAAAAAATTCACTCAAGACAATCACTTTTAGCCTATTAAGCAGACTAAGTATTTGGCATCACAGGAGACAGATAGTAGTATGCTCTGGATTGCCAAATGCACTAAATGGAGCAGCCGTTACAAAAGAGTGAATCATTCTCCCACCTGGGCAATGGATTTGGAATATATATATTATATATATATATATATATATATAATATATATATATATATATATATATATATATATATATATATATATAATATATATATATACGCACACACACACACACACACACACACTTATATATATATATATTATATATATATATATATATATATATATATATATATATATATATATAGAATTTTCATCACATCACCGTGATTCATATACATGCATTAAGCTTCAAATTTTCTTTAATATCCAGTTCGCCCTACCTCGGAATTAATATATTTTCATATGTGTTAACCGAAGGGGACTTTTTTTTAGTTGATAATAATTTCGTCGTCCCGTGGATTCGAACCACCGGACAGCCAGAGAAGAAATCAGGACCGCAGTGAGGTTATATTCCTGCGCTTACTACCGATCCCATGAACGCCAAGTCCTTCCTGTCTGTTACTAGAAAATCTGAGCTGGAAAACTGCACTCTTCTGAACAGCATGGTTTTCGAATGCAGCATTAAACTCGAGACCAATCATATGAACGCCATGACCAGATCATATGAATTTCTGCACATTTGGAAGCTGAGAGAAGTGCATCGAAAATTGAGTTATATTTCCATATTTTAGCCATTGCAATACATTATTTCCAAGAGTATTGAAATTATTTCCTAGGGTATCTACTAAAAATGTGCACAGGGAGAGAGAGAGAAAAAAAAATGCTAGTATTTGTTTTACACATTACTGTATTAATAATTTTTGTTCAGTACTGCAGTATTATAAAAAGTACACTAAATTTGTAAATGTTAAAATTCCTTAGGTCACATATTGAAAATCGATAGCCCATGTGGCCACCAGCATGTTTGTTTCTCTTACTTGTTTTCGTAATCCTTTCTACGTGTTTAATGGGAACTAAGAGTCCAGTCCTGGCACATATATAGATCATCATGCACGTAGTTAAATAAAGACAGATTGTTTGGATGGATGTCCATCATCAGAAGGGCATGCTGACTTTTCATTGCGGCATGTCCTGCGTGTCAAATGGGTATCTCACAAACTAGATGCAAAAGTAGACTGCAAAGATTTGCATGAAAGGTGGTCCGTCAGTGCCTCGAAATGTGACTGTTATCGTACTGATGCAGTTGTTCCTTCTGTACATTCCCGGGGATTTTAGTCAGACTTTTGACAAAAGTAAATCACCGTGCAGATCATTAGGCTCCTCATGGCTATCTGCTGTCGTGTCTTGTACACTTGGCTCGTAAGTGCTCCTCCGCACAGACTTTCAAGAGAATTTCTGTGGAGTCTAGTACAACTGTGGACCATCAACCATAGAATTAAATGAAAGGAGAGCATTTTTCTACTATCTCTTCATTTGTCTTATCGTTATGTCGAAGTGAGCTTGTCATTGCAACTCCTTTGACGTTTCTGTAATAATCCAATCAAACCTGGTAAAAAGGTAGATCATTAAGCATGAATATGCTAGGTGACGGTTTTGCCTCTCGTTTCATACACTGCCCTATCTACCATGTCTATTAGGAACTTGTTAAAAAGGGAAATTAAGGCTCTAGATTCTGTAGAATTTGCATGTTACTTCAACCTTCTTTAGCCATGACTCTTGAACTGGAGACGCACTGGCTTTTCTCATGATTCCTTATCAGACGCCTTGAAGGTTATAGTGAGTGACTCGCGACCTTTACCTCGACCCTCACCCTACAATATGAGCCATTTGGGTACATACATCCGAGATGTACAAATACATCTCGTTAGGAGGAAATCACTGGAGCTATTTACTTTTGCAAGAACTGCAATGGGGTTTTCCACATTCCAGCCACTGGTAAGCCTTAGAGAGAAGTTGGTTAGGAGTTGGCATGGGTCATTATTGCCTTAGTAAAACGGACAGTTATTATTATTATTATTATTATTATTATTATTATTATTATTATTATTATTATTATTATTATTATTATTATTATTATTATTATTATTGTTGTTGTTGTTGTTTTTGTGGTTTTGGTGGCCTTTTTTCTTATCCGGAAATTATGAAGTAGAGATCGGAATGTTTTGACTGCTGAATAACTATGCATAATAACTATGAAAGATGCATTACACTTGAGGCTTATTCAAGGGTTTAGCCTCAGTTCCGTATCCACTCGTATATTCAATATTGAAATGGATAAATCAGAAACCAGAAATAGTATCAAGTACACATTTCACATGTAGTAACAATTGTCCTTTTCATCTGGTTGTGGTTCTGTTTGCAGGTATACATGCTCGTGAATGGGTTAGCCCATCTGCTGCTTTATACGTCTTAGAGACACTTCTCGCTAATACGGGGCTTACGGAGAGTATTGAATGGCAGATCGTGCCCATGCTCAATCCCGATGGGTATGTCTATACTTGGACCCAGGTCAGTTGATTGGTATTTTACCTAGACCAATTCTGTTGCCATTTGTTGCATCTGATAGTCAAAGTTATACCTGATAACTAATACCCAACCTTTTGATGTTATTGTTACGGGGGATTATAAATGTTCAGTAGTTTTTATGCTCCTAATTTTTTTTCTAGAATCGTACGTGGCGCAAGAACAGGGCTCTTTTTACCTCCTCCACTTGCATCGGCGTTGACCTCAACAGAAATTTTGAGTATCAGTGGGGAGGTAAGTCTCAGTCATCGCCAGTACTGAATTCCACTGTTCTTTATTAGCATCGCACGAAAATCTCATCCATTTTCCTTGAGAGGGTCCTGCCTCCCCTGTTCAGTGGAAGATGGGTCATAAACAGGCATCATCATTGTTGCTGTAAGTCAGTGGAATGGGAAAGTAGTGGGTGATATCATGTTCGGTCAGGTTCCCCTGGTCACCAGAAGAGTTGGAAGACCCTAATGACCCACCTTGCCAGAAGCTATGAGATGGTAAGTCGAAACGAATGGAGATTTGGCGTAGAACCGAAAGTGCAGGAGAGACACGAAAGGCAGAATTTCACACTGGCCCTTTGCAAAGCTGCTTGATGATGCCAAAGGCCATGATGAGACTAATGGGATAACTCATCTTGTCAGTTGTCTAGCTATTTCTTTTGACTGCTGCATCCATGCTGTTGCTACTGTCTGCTTTGAATGTGTTACAGTTCAGCTCATTCCAAATGTAATTTGAGTATCCTATAGCTGTCTATAAAGCATGCCTGGCCTTCCACCAATGTATGTTGAGGCTAATTCCTCCCTTCCTCATCTGCTTCTCTCGCACATTTCAGGCATCAGCAATTCCTAACTTCTCGCACATTTCAGGCATCAGTAATTCCTAACCTCATGTATATGTGACCATGCATCTCTTAATACATCTGTTACATTCACTGCAAAGCCCTTCAGGACAAAGAAATGCTGGTTGTAAAACGATAATGTTTAATGCAACTCATTTTTCCCCCTTTTCAAGGACTCGGGACAAGCAGTGACCCTTGCTCCAATATTTACAAGGGAGCGTCAGCCTTTAGCGAACCAGAAAGCAGGACTCTCAGAGATGCTATGATGCCCCTGACTGGCAAAGTTAAGGTATTATATTTGTTTGATTTTCCTCAGTTTCGTCTCGTTAAGGCTTTTATCATTGTCAGAAATATCCCTCAGTTCTAATTTACTATCCACATATGGGTAACCATGCGTACGGAATTCGTATATGTTAGTACTGATATTTGGTCAGACCTTTTATAACAGCTAAGATTTTGAATTTGGTGGTTTTCAAGAAGCAGAGCCTGAGTTATTGCCAAATAGTTTAACTGACCAATAGTGTTTATGAATTACTACTTTACTTCGTTTCTTTAATATTAGTATGGTAATTACCACCTGATCTTAGACCAATAAATCACATATCAAACTCATTATAGGACTAACCTAATGGAGAAAAAGTTGAAGCAAGATAGAGTTAAAAGAAGCTTTATAAAGCTCACCAGAATCTCGCAGTACAGCAACATCAGTAACTACTAAAATTTATGTTTACATGAAACATGGCATTCATTTATTATAGCAGTAACTGTTTTCATTGAGAGCATAATCCATGACATAGGATCATTTATCATGATGAAAATCAAATAAAGAGCACATTTC
>NC_087209.1:82816066-82823566 GCF_015104395.2 Macrobrachium nipponense
GGCAGTGTGGGAGTTGACCAGGCAGAGTCAGTCACGTTTCTCCTCACCTGCGAAGCTTCGGAACCCATAGTGAAGATAAATAAACACAACGAATGGGAGCAGGGACCGCCAGGGAGTGTTGCGTGTCAGTCGACAATCTGGCAAAGGAGAGTGTAGACGTCTGTCTGGACATTGCTGCTTCTTCTTCTTCTTCACTTCTTCGTGGCTTCTACAGCTGCTGCTGCTCAGTAAGTGAAGAACTGAACTTCCTGGTTGCTGCTACGAGCACCGAGTTTTCTTCGGACCGTTGAGTTGCCAGTGGTAGTATTATACACTTCCCTCGCTAGCTTCATTTAACTGAATTATTATGGTCATCTTAATCCGCTTTACTAATCTAGGGATTCTAAAATCAGCGTATTGTTTGTTTGTTTGTATGGTATTTTTTTTTTTTTTTTTTTACGTTGCATGGAACCAGTTATTACCCAGCAACGGGACCAACAGCTTTACGTGACTTCCGAACCACATCGAGAGTTAACTTCTATTACCAGAAATACACATGTCTTACCCATCAATGGAATGCCCGAGAATCGAACTCGCGGCCACCGAGGTGGCAAGCAAGGACCATACCAACCACGCTAATGAGGCTCTCCTAAAAACAGTGTTGTCTAGGGTCGCTTTTAGGATGGGAGTCCACGTAGAATTTTGTGCTTCAGATGGAATGCTGTAGTGTAGAGCAGAGTCAAAGTAATAGGGTCTGCTCAACTCGGCAGTGGGGGCTGAGCTAATACTGTGACGTCAGAAGAGTAACACTACTCGTGCTTCTCCACTGAATTACTTAAAGAAACTTTAGTTTTTATACATTTAATCCATATCGCATGTTTTTTTTTTTTATAAAATCTGATAAAACCCCTGTAAAGAGGTAACATGCTTGATGATTTTTAATAACCATTCAAAGTATATAAGGTCTGCTCAACTCGGCAGTGGGGGCGGAGCTAATATTGTGACGTCACAAGAGTAACTGTCCAGTGTTTCTCCACTGAATTACTTAAAGAACCCTTAGTTTTTATACATATAATCCATGTCGTGTGGTGTTTTTCATAAAATCTTGATGATAAAATCTGTAGAGGTCACATGTTTGATTTTTTTAATACCCATTCATTCTCTCATTTAGTCACCAAACCTTGTTTTATTGCCCAAAATATACCAGTTTGAACACACAGCTACTCCAGCTTTCTTCATATGTTTATTCTTTACTTATTTATTTACTTACCTATATACTGGTTTGCTGTATTCTCTTCAAGTCCATTTCTTTTAACATGACAACTCTCTCTCTCTCTCTCTCTCTCTCTCTCTCTCTCTCTCTCTCTCTCATCTCTCTCTCTCTCGGCTTTCAGGTAGTAATATTATCAAGATTTTAAATGATTCTTAAGAAATGTATTTAGTTCTGTCACTGTGTTCATACCTCACTTTGAAAAGCAAATTTTTATTATGATAAAGGTTAGAATGATAGATTAATTAAATTTTCCAAATCTTATTGTGAATACTTATTGTTATGCAATAAATACAAAGAAAATGTGGTACAGGCAGTGTAAAAAATGGCAGTTGAATTTACACGACTTGGCCACAAAAAAGAAAACAATATCAAAAGTATAAGAATTACGTCATATACGATATAAGGTATCAAAGGAATAAATGATGAAGAAAATGATACAGGGAACTCATTTCCAGCAAATTTCTCATTAGCACTTCATATCACATAAATATACTTCCGAATACATAAGTTTACATATAACACAAACTGTATACATAAAGGTATTAATTATGCATGCCTCAAACGATTATAATATTTTCGAAAAAAGTACAAAAAGTCATTCGTCAGTCTGGCTGTATGTATCTGATGACGTTTCACAAGGGACGGGGCTAGATTTCAGATCTCCCACGAACGCTTATTTTTTAATTTTTGCGTGCGTAGATAATATTTTCAGTGCGCGATTATGGGTTTGAAAATAATTGTAATTGTAATGTGTCATATACCAATTGAAAGGGCATTCTTTGAACTTTTACATGGTGTATGGCAAAACGTAATAAAATGAAAAATTATGTAAGAAAAATGTGGTAAATATTTACATAAAATTTAAAAATTTTGGTCCGTCTTAGACCTAGAATTCCTCGAAAATTTCTGAGAACACTTATCAATTTTATTTATGCATTATATAGTAAATTTTATCAGCTTTCTAATAAATTTTTCAGTTAATTCTATCATCATCCCTTAGTCAGATACGCTACGAGACGTGAATGTATGTAGGTTGACGGATGAAGTAATTGCACATTTTTGTGTGCGTAGATAATTTTTTCTGCGCGCGCTTGTGGGTTTGAAAGTAATCGTAATTGTAATGTGCTATACATCATTTGAAAGAGCATTCTTTGTACTTTAACGTAGTATACGGCAACATGCAATAATAAGGAAAATTTATATAAAAAAACGCCATCGCAAAAATAGTTATATGAAAACGTTATCGTAAATATAGTTTCATAAAGATATGGTCCTTTTGGAATTAATGACGTTTCACAAGGGGCGGGGATAGGTTTTAGTACCGCCTCGTGAGCAGACCCTGTATATTTTGACTCTGGTGTAGAGTATGCCACGAAATGACCTAAATGCTCTTATCTATTTAGTGGTGTAGGGCGGGGGAGGGGTGGGGCAACCTTAGAAAAAAGCCTAAGAAGACAGTGACAGACATATAAAGCCGCCTACTTCTGGAAAACAGAGATAGACAACTTTATAAAAAAAAAAAAAAAAAATCAGCAGAAAAAGGAAGGTTTATCTATGAGGGGGGTCTCTCCCTCCCAACTCCACCCCCACCCCTCATTGGCACACGGCTCTCTTTGGAATGTTCTGTTTCCAAAGCTGTAACCTACTGCTAATATATATATATATATATATATATATATATCTATATATAATATATATATATATATATATATATATATATATATATATAGATATATATATATATATATATACTATATACATATATATATATAATATATATATATATATATATCTCAACTACCGTGATTCATACACACACATTAAGCTAAAAATGTCCTTTAATCATATTTATGTTAACCGAAGAGGAATTTATTTATTTATTTATTTTCAAATTGGTAAGAGATCCTTGGCTCGAACCACAGAACTAAGAAATCAGGACGTAAAGTGACGCTCTTTACCTTACTTAGTTACTATATATGAAAATATATTCCAGGGTTAGAGCAATTAGATATTAAAGGGGACAGGTTTGTAGCTTAATGCTTGTGTAATAATATATATATAAATATATATATATATTATATATATATATATATATATATATAAGATATTATATATATATAATATATATATATATTTTATATATATAATATTGTATATATATATAGGGATATTAGAATATATATATATTATTATATATATATATAGATATATTATAGATTATATATATTATATAAATCTATAATATATATTATTATAATTATATATATATTATCTATATATATATATATATATATTATAAAGTATAAGAGGGCCCTTAGAAACACAGAAAAGGCAAGCGCCACTTTTTCTAAAATGTTGGTTAAATTTTATCGATTTCCAAACCAAATGCACCTTATGAAAGCCCTGCCCTTCAGAATATTTAGACTTAAGCGCCCCCCGCCCCGAGCCCCCCCAAAAGCGTGGTGCACTTGCACGCGAACAATGTCCCCCCCGCCCGTCCCGACCCTTTAATTTGTGTAAAAAAAAATAAAAAAAAAAATTATTAAGTGCTCTAACGATACAGCCAGTGTTACCTGAAGCCAAGACACCTTCCTTTTAAGCTGCCCCCTGGCTCATAGTGAATGGGCAGCTTTACAGAAAACAAGACCAAGATTATTACAGCAGTCAATAATAATAATAATAATAATAATAATAATAATAATAATAATAATAATAATGGATGGAAGAGAAAATCAAGAGGCACAGTGTATTGTAGAAAATAGTGGAAATACTGTTGTGAGGACCAGAGATTAAGACAGGTAGCTGGGTACTGATGTTATTTACAGACAAACTGGGTTGACATAAACAGGTGCGGACGGATATGTAGCTAGTGCAGTCTCGCACCGCAAACAGAAATGAATCTGAGACGGTAAATTTGTGTTTTCTTACAGACATTCATTTAGATATAATAAAGCGTACAAATAATGGAATTGCATGTGTTATACGTCGGCGGAAAGGCCGCGGAACGCTCTATCGGATGGAAGTAAGAACAACGCGACTTGATGACTGGTTACAATGAAAATAGGGAAAAAGCGTTGTCCTTACAAATACTCCGCCCCAAGACAATGATTATGGAGTAATTATTGGATGACAATCTTGAGACAGGGGGCGACCCCATGTCGTTGTGGCATTTGATGTGGGGCGTCCTCGAGTATAGTCCTTCGGTTTTGCTGATTGACAGGATGCCTCCCCTGGCGGTAGCCTGGGGGGTTCTACTGTATGCCGGGCGACCAAGAATGCGAGAGAGAGCTGCATTGTGCGTGGATTGTGGAGTGGGACGGGCCGTGGGGATCCCCAGGAGCGGCAGTGGCGTAGGTTGGGCTGAGGAAGTCCCCAGCGCGGCAGCGGCGTCCCGCGGGCAGAGCGGAACCACAGGTGAGCAGCGGCGTCAGCAGGACGAGGAAAACCCACAGGTAGTGGCGTCGGCAGGCAGGGGAGGCCCACAGGCATGGCAGCGGTGTCGGTAGGCCGAGGAGGACTGCAGGCGGCGGCGTCAGAAAGGGTGAGGAGGTTCACAGGTGTAGCATCGACGTCAGTAAGGCCGAGCGAGCCCCAGGAATAACGGCAGCGTCGAGGGTTTGAAGAGGCCCACAGGCAGCGACGTCAGGGGGCTGAGCAGGCCCAACATGTGGCCCAGGCAGCGATGTCGGGTGGGTAAAGTACATCCCTGGGTGTAGCAGCGACGCCCGCAGGCAGGGGATTTCGTCTGGGGACTCGCAGGTGCGGCAATGGCGCCGGGGGAAAAACCGAGGAGGCCCACAGTTGCGGCGGGTCGAGAAGATATCTGGCATTCCCGGGTGAGACAAAGGAGGCCGCGACGTCGGATGGATGTTTCTGAACCGCCGCCTGAATTTTGTGTTGGGTGACCAGCACCCAGCTACCCGTCCTCGAAATAAACGCCAAAACACGCCGGGAAGCAGTGCCGTGATTAGTTCGTTAATGGCGTTGGTGTCGTCCTCGCAGTGGAGTTTTCAGAGACCTAAACTGTGGCGCCGTATTGAGTCCGTTAAAGGTTCTCTGAAGGTGAGCGGCCATAATTAGTCCGTTAAAGGCTGGGCCTAAACCACTGTGTCACCAACTCTGGGAGGTCACCAGTTGTGAGGACCAGAGATTAAGACAGGTAGCTGGGTACTGATGATTTATTTATAGACAAACTGGGTTGACATAAACAGGTGTGGACGGATATGTAGTGCAGTCTCGCACCGCAAACAGAAATGACTCTGAGATGGTAAATTTGTGTTTTCTTACAGACATTCATTTAGATATAATAAAGCGTACAAATAATGGAATTGCATGTGTTATATGTCGGCGGAAAGGCCGCGGAACGCTCTATCGGATGGAAGTAAGAACAACGCGACTTGATGATTGGTTACAATGAAAATAGGGAAAAAGCGTTGTCCTTACACTGTTACTAGAGAATACTGCATGCTTACCAATACAGCAATCACGGCCAGATACGCGTGGTGTTGTTTTGGATAAGACTGGCTGCCTAGAACTCTTCCAGGAGGTTTGCACGGCGTACAATGATTGGTCGCTGAGACACTCTTCTTATGGGGGAAATTCTTTTTCTGATTGGGTGAGAGACGCCTACGCGGCAAGTCCCGCCCACTCCCATTGGCCCCCTCCCACAGCCAGCAAGAGTCCTTGGCTCATTTTAAGTTCATCATTTCCTGTGCTTGTAGTAGCTACAGTAATTATGACGATAAAAGACAGTGGATATCAGTATTGCAAACGTCATAGCCAAGGTATATAGAATAGGGGAGAGAGGTACAGTCACTTTGGTCGCTGGGGTAGATGTGGGGTATTTCCGTGACAGGCCTGGAGGGCCAGGGTGGGAGCGGTGAAGGCAAGTACTACCTTGGGAACAACTCAAGTACCTTGGGTCGAGGGGATTAGGCCTTCAAGTGTCAGATGTCCTTCTCACTCTGCTATCTTGTATACGTTTGGTGTTCTTTTGAATTCATGTAGGTCACTGTACTACACATACAAAATCGTGGATTGATAATGTTTGGCTCTCTAATATATAATAGAAACCTTAAATTATTATGCTTGACAGGACTTAAAAAAATATTCAATTAGCATTTGACCTGGCATTTATTTACAAAGGCTTATTTACAATTTTACAATACATTATTTAATAAACTAACATAAATAGACGTAGATAACACATAACAGTATCTGGCTTCATCATGAAAATGAAAAAATACTTAGTAAAAGTGAAAAAATGAATTAAATTTTTATGGCATTATTTAGTTAATTTATGCATCTTTTTCTTTTTTTGCCTACTTGATAAAATTTAGGCATTCAGAGCTCTCATCCTTAAAAACATCCGACATCGGACAAAAAACAATATTACTTTAAAAGGCAAGGATACACAAGTTTCAATATGGCGTGTCAGGTCGCATAATACTCCATTGCCTGGTCTCAGTCTATTTTCTGCATTGTATGTTTGTTTAATTTTTCAAAAAACTCAGCACTTGGTTCCATTAATTTATCATCATGTCGCTCTACTGTACTAATCCAGGTACCTTTCACTTTTTTAAGTTTACATCCTAAGAACTGATAATCTGGAAATTTAGATGCCACTTAACGTCCAACATATCGAAGGCCCTCTTCGTCTGCAACATTCTCTAAAGTTTTTTCATGAAATTCATTTTCAAAGTTTTCTGAGTTTTCTTCTGGCCTCTTCTCATCTTCAGTAGAGGCAAACACCATTGCAGAAATCATAAGCTCTCTTTCAAGATCAGTTTCATTTGAATCATTATTTTCACAACTTTTCTCTTGACTGAACATTCCTTCCGACATATTTGAAGAATCGCACTCCTTCATCGAGTTACAATTTTTTCCAGTTATAGAGTTTATTTTGCCAAGTAAATATGACCTTATTTCTGTGTTTGACTTCAACTGGCGTAGGTTGATCATAAGTTGCACCCATTTGTCTAAGACAGCCAAACATGTTTTCCAGTCCATCTTGGTTAAGTCTGGAGGTAATTATGTATGATACATCATATTTACTTTTCAACATATCATACAACCTTGGCAAGGATTTACATGACACAATAAGTCCCTTTTGGAACTGATAGATCTTATTACTTTTGCGAACTCGCATTGTTTCAGCAGTACACTTCATATTGTCAGTACACTTCATATTGTCAAGGATTTTATTCTGTCCCGTCAGTTGCATCCCATAAGCATGTCTAGATTTTTTC